>NC_049204.1:1666550-1829050 GCF_013347855.1 Anguilla anguilla | reverse complement strand
ACGCCAGCATCCACAGATTAAAACAAATTAAAATTAAATTATCAGCATTTTGATAAACACCCCCCACCCCACTGACAACCAAAAATTATTATTATTTAATTATAAGGATGGGGAGACTGAATGGCGCAGTCCATAGGGTGGCCAACTGTCAACCCACACACAGATATACCCCATGGCGGGGTTGGGGGTAGATTCCCCTGATATGGCCCTTTCCCTCACTGATTCCACCTCTATCTGTAATCCCCTCTCTTTCCCTCTGTCTGAATATAGTGAACAAACACATAAGGAGGACTGACACACTTCACTCTGCTTTAAAAATAGCAGTAGGGAAGGGAGAACGAGGATTCACAAACCGCAAACTGGGTGGAGCTACCACAGGCTGTCAATCAGCGAATAATTTGAATCAATCTAAATATTTCGCTCTCCACAGCAAAAACACAAAGATCGATTCAAATCAGTGACTGACTGCTGATTTGGTTTCCGTTAACCCTTCCATTAATACAGAGAAAGACAAGGCAGGGCGAGAGCCTATATTCAGTCCAACCCTAATCACAGAAAACCGTTGCCGGAACACCCATCTGAAACGCGGTATTTAAAGCAGATGAATCGGCTATCAAAGGAGCGATGGAATGGGAATCTCATATTTATATTAACGTTTCAAAAGCTTGTTTTTGACTCCAGTCATTTTTCAATCATCCTTGAAATAAGTTCCCAATGTCAGAGCAGGCCTGTTTCATTTTTAAATCTCAATTCCAGTTCAGAAAGGAATTTTTTTAGCTGCAGATTAGTTCGGCTTGCACCTTCTCTATAATAACCAGTGACGAACGGCTGGGTGAGAGAACGTCACCGAATCAGGTAGTGTTCTGCAGCGATGTTACCGGTATTTTAATACAGACTTATGATGGGGGTTTTTTGGGAAAAGCAAAAGAAAAGGAATATTTTGGGGCCATTGTGATTTTTACTGGTTTGATAAATCTGTACCGGCTAACATTCAGGTAGGTAATGCTTCTGTGAATCTTTGCGGAAATGCTGTTATTCTGTTAAAAAAAAAAAAAAAAAGGAAAAAAATAGCAGGCACGAATCGAGAGCTTGGCGGGAAGCCACTGTACAGCCCAGAGTCGCAAAATTAGACTCCAGTGATGAATCACGCTCCAGGGGCATATATTTTGGGAGACGCGACCCCCCTAAAACTGCATATTGAAAGATGAATCTCAAAAGGACAAACAGACGCTTCGGGGATCTGACTAACAAATAAAACTATTTTTAAAAAAAACATTTTATCATACGGCAACCCAGGGTTCATGTCAGATAGCGGTACGCAACGACAGAAGCACCAACTGACATGCTGCAGGACGAAAACCCAATTCCATTTTCAGCCACACATTTCTGTCATGTGCTACATTATGAATATGATACTATTACTGTCAAAATCCAACCAATTCTCTCTTGTGCAAAATTCACCTTGAATAATTACCGTGTCAGTTTTCGCGTTTTAACAGTCTTTTACACGAGGTACTCAGCTGTTTTCTTGTTTGTTTACAACATCGTCTCGTTCCGCGGAATAGTTCGTCTTTGCGGTAAGAATCGTACATTCCCTGTAGCTAAATGTCACCTTATGCTACACGCTTGATTCAAAAATAAGAGGTGGGTAGTTGTTACCAGGACAACAGGGTCTCATTTTACCCCGCAGTCCGTTTCCAACCTGTTACCAAATTACTAAGTGCCGGGGCAGAGCTTCAAAGAGCGCGGACTAGCGCTGCTAAGGTAATGAAATTGTACACTCGTCTATTTAAAACCTGGAGTGTCAGCTTGGAAATAAGAAGACCAATTTTTTTTTACCCCTCTTGGCAAAATATCAACATCTTGAAGCTTCAAAGTAACATTTCCAATATGTGCTCCTGGCAAAAATGTCATTAATAAAGACATTTTTGGTTTTAAGTTTTTTTTTTTTTTTAATGTCAGACTGCGCGTTCATTTTTACTGGCATGCAGGTTTCAAAAGTCCTGTGAAAGTAAATTTTCGCATAGGCTGGATTCATCCATCTTTTATATTTTTTTAAAAACCAAAACAAAAAATAACATTACAGCGTGTAACTTACAATGGTAGAAATAAATACGGAATTAACAGGTCATGCTTCAGCTGAATTCATTAGCATAATTTGAGCAAGGATGACATCCAGACAATCTAGTGTTACGTTTAAGGATATCTCCTTTAGTCTGCCCAATAATTCTTTTCTGTGACAGGTCCTGGAATGATCCTTAGATCCCTTCCCAGAGTACACTGGACACCTCTGTCTAGAAGCCAAACCGAGACAGATGGATTCACATGCCCGGACTTCTGTTGAGAAAACACTGACACTGTAACAGTCTAACTGAAGCAAGCAGCTAGAATGTAACGTGCATGAAAAGTTTCTTTCTATGAAAACAGAAAACAGAATTAATGCCCACAACGTAAGGAGGATTTTAAAACTACAGGGCTGTGACCTGACCAGAAAAAACTGTCCCTTCTAAGCAGCAACCGCTCTGAGTGTATAGTGAGTTCAATTAGATGTTAAAAGTTTTATTGATTTGGTTTTTTTTTTTTCTGGCTTGTTACAGAAGTGTGATTTTTTTTAACTTATGAAAATGAATCACTCTATATTTCACAGTAAGTAACAGCATTTTGGAAGTAAGCAGGATGAATTCTTCCTTTAATTTGCCTGCAGTGTTTTGTACAGTTTGCGCTGTACGAGCCGTCAGACATGACCACGCGCCAGACTGAAAGGGCTGAACGGAGGCGAAGACAATTACAGCGCAAAACAAATCTGCCGCAGAGAATACGCGCGCGTCTGTGTGGATTCTTCTGGAAGACCAAGGCCTTTTACGCGTATTCAAATAAAAGAACGTACACAATGTGATGAATGCGCTCTCCTTTCCAACACTTCCAAACATTTCTCTTCCATACCAAATAATTGCAGCTCAGAATTCTGAAAGAAAAAAAAAAACAAAATTTTAATAAATTCATGGATGCTGGCATTTCACTGTTTTTGGCCGCAGTAGATTGTACGCATTACTAAGCAGGGTCTTTGTGTTAAACATACAAATCACATAACAGATTCCTTAATATTTAAAATGCTTTTCAGTGCATTAAGTGAAATCACAGTCCTTCTCCAGAGTTTCAGTGCTGTCTCCTTTATTCTTCTGTTACTTATTTATTTTCACCTTATTAGGAAGATACCTCAGACCAACCAGCACCATTTTTTGATTTAATAAGGTTTATGATTTGTAACAGTATGAAATGAGCCATCTCCATTTATGAATATTTCTAATGCAAAACACCATCTTTTATCAGTTTACCAGAATAGATAATATAATCCTTATTCAAAGGAACTACTGTCAAATTGTGCCATTTTGGGTCATTCCAATATTCCAAGATTGTCCGTAACAAACGGTTTGAGTTATAAATATTTTAAGCCAGATACACAAAGCTCCAGTTCATTCAAAATTCATGAAGGAGAGTCTTAAGTAACATATTAAAGTATGAAAACAGTGCAGTGAGTTGTTTTTGGGCGGTTGTGGGATTTGTGTGAGTCTGTGGAGAGAGAGGCTGGTGTTTGGGAGAGGGCAGACTGATGGGTATGAGGGGCATATGGGGGGCATTTAGGGCTGCAGCATGACCCGACCCAGCAGTAGGGGGCAATTAGTCTGCAGCTGGGGTATGTGTGGGGTATCTGGGCAGATAGGGGTATCTGTGCGGTATCAGGGCACATGGGGTATTTGTGGGGTACTAGGGTAGATAGGGCCTGTCTGTGTCTCAGTTTTGTGATCTGAGGCTGGGCCAGATTTCGGTTCTCAGAGTGTTTAAGTGCACCTTCATCTCCACCCAGTAATGCAACCCACAGGCCCCTCCCCCACAGGCCCCTCCCCTCCCCCCCCCCCCCCCCGCCTCGCCACCTACTGACGCCTCTCATTGTTAACCAATCCCCTTGATAACTGACACATTTTCGCAGCCTCTTGTCCGCTCCACTGTCTCTGACCCGCCGGCCGGCCCATTCGATACATCCCAGAAGACGGAAGCGGCTTTTCCTGCCCGTCCGGCGCTCCCGGGCCGCGCTCTGGGAAAAATAAAACGCTGTAAAGTGAGTCACCGTCGCGCTCCCCGGAAAACAGGAACAGGAAACGCAGGGCGCGTCGCCCGCGGGCGGAGGTCCCCTGGGCTTCGCGTAAATGTGGCGCGATGTTCCTGCGCAGCCGTGACCTGATTACCGCGGCTCCCTTCACCCCTCGGCAGCTGGACCAGGTTTCCGTCTCCAAAACCCGAGACTGACCCCCAGCCCGGGACTCCTCAGGACCCGTTTCAGACGACCGCGCGTCCCTACAGGAGCTCCCTACTCTACACCTCACATCACCACACAAATAAAGGCTCTTCTGAATTGCTTTCACCTTTTTAAAAAAACTTGTAACTCCCGCGTGTGTGAGACTGCTGTTTCTGTTAAGCAGGAGACAACACAGCTGTGTGTGAAACAGCAGGAGCGTGAAACCTCTCTCCCTCTCGTCCCTCACACCTGTCCATTCATAATCTGCACTATAATCACACAAACATGCACACTTTTATACATTACAATTAAAAGCGTTCATTTTGGACCTTTTAGCTATGCAAATTTACCCCAATTAATATACTTCATGATCAAAAACAAAATGAAGGAAAGAGATGGCTCAATACTGTTGTAATTTTATACAGCTGAAGTGGGCAGACAGTCACCATTAATATGATATATATGTACCCCAGTGTAAAAACAATTTTAACTTTGCTGATTGGTTGTTCTAAGACTGTTGCCAAGGGCAACCAGAACAATTCCATTTTTAATCCATCTTAAATTGCTACAGTAGTTTCTCCATACTTGGATTAACTGCTAAACTGGAACTTCCTCATACAACCCCCCCAATACCCCCCCCCCCCCCCCCCCCCCCCCCCCCCACCCAAGTTTAATCAGCGGTATAAAGATATTTTACTGGCAATCCCTAAATATAGTATTCCTCCTTCTCCATTTCAGTTTGATAAAGCGAGGAAATATTTTTGTCGATATAATCCTACATGCCAATTTATAAGGAGAGGCGTCCTGTCCCATTTCCAGCGCGGGGCCGGGGCCTGTTCCTTTACGTCCGTTACCGTAAGGCCCGAAATATCGCAAACTGGAGCCAAGTTGGCAGTGACTTCCGATGACATCACTGGAACTCGGGGGCCAATCAGAGTAATCCATTTTCCAGTATCCAAGATACGCTGACATTTTGAACAAACCTTCCAGCCATAAGTAACGTGGACAACCGCCACCTGACCCTAACAGCGCCAACGTGACCGGGAACGGGGTAATATGGCGAGGAGATGGTCGGGCAGGTGTCCTGGACACACTGATGTTTCACATTAGGGCGATTATTAGCCATGTTAAACTATCATTTTCCTTCCTTTTTTTTCCATCAGTGTAATAGTGTTTTTCCCCCAAATGTGTTATGGATGAAAATTGGGCATATCAATGGGGCATTATGTATCGGCGTTACTTTCTGTGCTTTATGATGTGTTTGACGGAAAGAGTCATTATTTCCGCTGGAAAGGTCATTATGACATTTTTCTGACGGCTAATTGGGATCCAGCATGTTGGCACTGAGATGTTCCATTATTTTTAATGAGCGCTAAATGAAGGCTGTGGTTTCTACTGCGGGAGCAGAAAGAGCTACACTGCAGCCCAACACGGCAGGCCTCCCGCGTTCGCTCAGGAGCAGAAAGAGCTACACTGCAGCCCAACACGGCAGGCCTCCCGCATTCGCTCAGGAGCAGAAAGAGCTACACTGCAGCCCAACACGGCAGGCCTCCCGCGTTCGCTCAGGAGCAGAAAGAGCTACACTGCAGCCCAACACGGCAGGCCTCCCGCGTTCGCTCAGGAGCAGAAAGAGCTACACTGCAGCCCAACACGGCAGGCCTCCCGCGTTCGCTCAGAAGCTTCCAGAACATTCTACTGCGTACGGCCGACATCCATGAGCAAAGAACCACGTGTGTGTGTGTGTGTGTATGCGTGTGAGTGAGTGAGTGTGTGTGTGTATGTGTGTGAGTGTGTGTGTGTATGTGTGTGAGTGTGTGTGTGTGCGTGAGTGAGTCAGTGTGTGTGTGTGTACGTGTGTGTGTGTGTGTATGAGTGTGTGTGTTTTCAGCATGGAGGAGGAAAAGCAGGGCTTTGATCATGGCTCAGGTGTCGGAGAGGCGCAGGTAGCCCCCGAGCTCAGCGGGGTCTCTGGGGAGGTGTCTGGTTGAGCAGAAGGCTCGACTCGGGCACCCGATACCTGCAGGACGGCCTTTCAGGAGGGGAGTGGGCTCCGCATCGAGTTCCGTCGCCATGTCAGTCCCACCCCTCGGCTAGGCCCCTCAACGCCAGGGCGCTGCCGGGACCGGGCGTGACAGCCGCCTCCGCCTCGCCACACAGGCTGACGTGTCACAAACGGCACAAACGCTCACAGCGCGAACCCACCGAAGGCCTCCGCACCGTACACACTGCACCCGCTCGCCGCAAACCCGCGGCCATCTTAGATAAGCCCTCCGGACATCACCGCAGACCCACGGCCATCTTAGATAAGCCCCCCGGACATCGCCGCAGACCCCCGGCCATCTCAGATAAGCCCTCCGGACATCACCGCAAACCCGCGGCCATCTTAGATAAGCCCTCCGGACATCACCGCAGACCCCCGGCCATCTTAGATAAGCCCTCCGGACATCACCGCAGACCCCCGGCCATCTTAGATAAGCCCTCCGGACATCACCGCAAACCCGCGGCCATCTTAGATAAGCCCTCCGGACATCGGTCAACGCCGCCGGCTGCAGTCCAGTCCTAATGCCTTCGCACACTCGACCGAGTTTCCATAACAACAGGCGGAAGTTTCCAGGATTCCGAGTTTCGAGAGTCGGAAAAAGCGGGAGAAGTCGCGGAACGCGGCGGACGGCCTGCGGACCGTCGTCCCGTCCCACCGGCCCTGCTGTTTGATTATGAGCCACAGACTGTTTATCTTAAATAATTAAGGCTTGTGTCTCTTCACCTGGGGCAGGTGTTCCCTTCCTGCAGATGGAAAACTGAATTATTCATGATCTCATATGCAGGTAAAAACAGACGGACGAGAACCGGCGTTAAACTGTCAGCCGCTCGTCCGCCAACGACAACCTCGACGGACGCCAAACTCCTGACGCACTCGCCCTTTCAACCTCTGAATATTTCATATTCAAAAAGACTGCTGTATTTTTTTTAAAGCTGAGATATCTTGAGACTAACTGCCTTTCTCTACAGGTGGAACAGCATTCCGAGATATCTACAGTTAAAGGATCCATAGATTTAACCCATCTCTCCATGACCGTCCATATCCACCATTAGCAAAAGCACCACTATAAATAAACTTTCAGCTTCATTTAAATGACACAAACGCCAACCGGTTTCACTCTCCCAAAAGGACCGTTCTAAATGAACTTTCTTCTTTGATGCAGATGACAACCTATCTTGCAGACCAGCACTGCCCTGATGATGAAGTCAGGGAACCTGTTATTGGGTGAACGAGCTGGACCAGGTGTTGCTTGGGCCAATCAGGAGGAGACCAGGCAGTGCGGAAGACCCCCACAGGGTCAGCCTTGTGCAAAGCTAATCGCTAAGGTCAGAATTAAGGGCATTTGCATAATCTGCTGCCTCTCCATTTTACACGCAGCCAGGACCCCACAGAGTCGCACGGGCGCGTCAGGTTGTGCTGCCGTACAGGCTAACGCTAATTCCCTCCATGACTTTGTGTGTTCGCCGTTTTTTTAAATGAATTGGATTTAGTGTCACACACGCACTTCCGCTGGTAAATACTTGTAAATATTTTGTCTGCTTCTCCGTTTTCTTGGCAGGTAGAGTAATTTCAATTTTCTGCCAGTCTGTCAGAGCAGCCCCGTTGCATTTTGACATATTTTACTAATTCTAGTTTCTGTCAACTTAAAAATAAAAAATAAACTGTTTTTGTCAAAAACCAGGGATTCCTGCTCATCAAGAGGATTTCTGCGCATGTGACTAATTTGATTCTGGGGTTTTGCTTCCTGTTTATAAATTTGTGACCATCAAGCCAATCTTGTTTGGATGGATGTTAATAATTCAGATTTCCATTGGAGTCATTTCATGCAATTTGATGATTTGCACATTAAATACAAGCTAAGCTGCTTAAAAAACCTAAAATAACAGTAATATCAATTCTTAAAGCTGCACTCTGCTACACAAATTATGCCATGATATAAGTAACCTATTTTGACAATCAATCAAATACAGTATGTCTGTTTAAGCACAGGCATCCACAAGCCTGTCCATCAACCTCCTTTTTTTAAACTGACGAAACCACGGCCTTGATGGATGGATTTATTGCATCATTACTTAGTCCGGAGGTCACATGCACATTAAACTATGCAGTGTTTCTTAAGTGTTAAGCCATTCCAGGCATCTCACGCTACCAAAAAAAACCTAAATATGCACACACACACGCACATACATACAAACATAATGCACACACATGTACACACACACACACACACAAACATATGCGTGCATACACACACAAACCTAGACATACAAACATAATGCACATGAACACACACACACACACACACTCACACACAGACATACATACAAACACACACACGCACGCACGCACACACACGCACACACAAGCACACAATCTCCATTCATTCAGGTATCACCATAGCGCCATGTCGGGCTAGCTTATCAAGCCTTTGTTACCAGTTAAGTGAGAATTTAAATTGCATTCCTCCAATCAACTTTTTGCTCCCATTTACAACCATTATCTGCCCGCGATGTTTTAGCGACGTTCCCCCTCCTAAAAAAAGCTTACGACCACGACACCCCCACACCAGCAAAAGTGGCTTTGCCATAAAATTGGAAGCAGGTTTATCTTTCCCGTTGTAATGTTTAGGGTCAAATACGCAATTAACCTTTCAATTGAAGTCTAGACTCCAATTCCTGACAGCATCGACCAATTTTACAAAATCCTGCAGAATTCCGTATTCAAAATAATAATAAAAAATTTGAAAATGGCCATCATCGCGTGTGGAGAAATTGAATAGATAAATACACACGTGGAGAAAGTTGTAATTTCCTTTCGTGTTAACCCTGTGAGGACGTGCGAGGTTAAGCATCAGAGCTCTCTCTCTCTCTCTCTGGCGATGGCTACCTGCTTCTCCTCAATCCCTTCTGTTGTCTGACTGGTTTTGTGACCCCTATCGGTTACACCAGAACAATGGCAGAATATGAAAATGGAAGCCTCGCATGTTGATATCGAGTTATTCTGCGGTTGGGTCAATGGGACAGGAAGGGCTTGTGGTCTTTGGGGAGCTTAGGGAGGGGTGGGTGGGGGACGTCCCGGGGGAAGGGGGGGGGGGGTCAGACAGCAGGGCGGTTTACAGGACGCCCCAGACAGAGAGAGGAGGACCGCCCTTTCCCAGGGGGCCGCAGTGGGGACGGGTGTGACCAGCCACCTCCCAAAGAACAGCGCCCTGGCTCACCCCCCACCTCCCCACCCCTGTCTCAACAGCGGGAACGACCACACCCTCTGTAGGACAAAACAGGACCCGCTGCCTAAATCCGACTGGCCACAGGGACACACCTGAGCACACCTGGGACACACCTGAGCACAGGGACACACCTGAGCACACCTGGGACACAGCTGGGCACACCTGTGGCACACCTCAGCACACTGGAGTACCCCTGAGACCAGAGACTCTGAGACAGAAGTTGTTATTTACTGCCGAAACCAAACCAAGGCATTTCGGCAGGAGGGCCTGGCCTTCCTCAGGGTTTCATGAAATAGTGAAAAAAGGCAATGCTCAGAAATGAGGGGCCAGCGCGTTTCAAACACTGAAATAAGCAAACGGGAATTTAATGAGAGCTGAATACACACTCTAGTACAGCGCATATAACCATAGAGGTCACACACAGCTTCAGTCAGGTGATCACCTGTAAACTGGATCTGCCTCTGGTCACCATGACCTCACCTGACCTCTTTCAGGGAAGTGGCTCTGCCTTCCCAACACGAACGCCACCCCCGCCCCCGCCCCCGCCTACCCCCCAAGTCTCACAATCCCTGCATTCATTCGCTGCTGAAACTGATCAGCTCATCTAACAACCACAGGGAACATTTCACAACCGCACCGCATATTCTTATTTTTTGCCGGCGTTTATACGCACGTGAAGTTTTCAGGCGAACGAGATCAACAGCCTCTCCAGGTCACTCGCAGCGCCCTCTCAACCCCCCCCCCCCCCCCATTGTCTCATTTCTTGAACGTGGGAACTGCCTTTCATGGCACAGGAACTCAACATTACACCAACAAGAGTGCTAATAACTCCTGCTAACAAAACATCATCATTTAAAAAACAAAAAACTATTTGCCGTGGTCTTGAAAATAAAAATGAACTATAAGATCTGGTCTGTAGCCGGTCTGTACACGCAGACACCAGGTCCTCCAGAGCTCCACGGCTCTAAATTTCACTCCTTCTGATCGGTCTCAGATAATCAATAATTAGAGTAATTATCTGAGACTTATCTCACGTCACAGCAAATCTCGGCGCGGGTGTGAGGGGCTGGGGCCCGCCCGTTGAAACAGCGGATATTTAAAGCGTATCGCCCCCATAAAACCAGAGGTCATCGAAGAGCAAACATCTCTGTGTCTCTGGAGATAAGAATTTGTCCCACGGCCTTAACGTGTTTGATTGATTGGCGTAGTTCCGTTTAACAGTCCCCCATCGCAGCTGGTATCGGAAGCCTGGTCATAATCTCCTCAGTTCAGGAGCAGCTCTGATTGATTTCGGCCGAGAATGATGACCGCGTAAACGAGCGCTAGAGAACAGAATCCAAACCCCCCCCCCCCCCCCCCCCCCCCCCCCCCCCCCAAAAAAAAAACGTTTTCACTTTCACCAGAAAACAAAGCAACACGATGTCTGTGCTTTCTGACAAACACCACACCTCTTTAAATCTAATATTTTACAGACAAATATTTACAATGACAAAACCTACCAGGAAAGATTGGTGTCACCTGTTAGCATTACGAAAGCGGAATCTGCTTCATCACAGCAGACAAATGCATGATTATAAGTTTGAAAACTGAAGATTGGGGTGTACCTTTTTTTTTATAAGGCCAAGAACATCCATAATTTCTATAAATTAATCCATCAAATTTTATTAAAAAAATTTCTAATTAGTCCATGGTGAGATGAGTTGAGGCATGAGATTTTCTTTAGAAATTGACGAATCATACCGCAAACATGAATGAACTTTATGACCTCTCATGTGTACAGGAAAATGCGTTTATGGAAAATGTGATCGATAAATCTGAAATTAAAATTACTAAAGTGTAAAAGGAACTGAAAGGAAACGGTTAAGCAGATATTTCATTTTCAAAAGTGAGACAACTGCATATGTAACAAAACTTGTTAAATGAGACTCAATGTACAGCTGAACAGAGACATTTTATGAATTCCAGCAGTCCTTGTTCTTTTATTGTGAAGACAACATACATTCATTGTAGAGTCACGTTATTTCCATTATAGTTTGGCTGAGACACTGAACTCAACAAAGCATGAGCAGAGTTTTCAATGGTCCAGCCTGGCGTACAATTAGCCAGAAAACCTTGGCTGCAGGAAAAAAAAGTTGTGAGGCTTTGTACTGAATAATAATGCGCAAGGATAGATGTGCACAAACAAGACCGCAAACTTTGGCACAGCTTTTACATTTCCGAAGGCCTACTGGAAGGACTGAACTGAATACCAACAAACACATACACACACACCACACACACAGACACAGACACACACAGACACACAGACACACACGCACACACACACACACACACCACACATCAATTAAGAGCCGAAAAATAACAGAAGGAAAAAACAGGAAAACAAAAACAGATTTACGACCTTGTAAATCTGGGAGCGCAAATGCAGGCGCGTTCCAACAGCTTACGGGTTCAGACTGTCAACACCGAAGACAGCGCTGGGGGGGGGGGGGGGGGGGGGGGGGGGGGGGGCGACGGCAGGAGCGAATGCCGAACGTTGGGTTTTGGCGGGCAGGTACAGAGGGATGAGTAAGCCTCTACAGGTTTAGGTCGTTTCATATTACTGAACAACAGGTAAGAGACGCCCTTTAGGCAGCGACTGCCCTCCGAGTTTAAAGCACTTTCACTTGCGCCACGCATGCTTAGATTCAATTTGCGCATCAAACACGTATTTATGTTTGTGTGATGTGCGCAGATTCGGTGTGTCTGAGTCCTACACACAGAAATCCTTCATGAGGAAGAACGTGGAGAACGATCGGAATCGGGCACATAACGCGGTTATTATAAGATAAGGCCAGCCATAAACACAATTTCAGGGATGATGTATACATATAAATAAATATATATTTTTAAAAATCTTATAAAACCAGGAAAATCAGTATGGCGAACGTTAGCTGCTGCAGCCAAAATCTAATAATATATTTTCATCCCAATCTTTTCAGAATACATTTTTTAAACAACCAATGCGTACACGGTGATGGAATCATTCAACATCAAGACAGCCTATTAATATTGTTCACTTGTCTTTACGTGCGTAAAACTCAGTGCTCAGATACGCACGCCATTTCAAGCATCCACCACAGGTGCACACATCGAGCCGAAGGCCAGACCGGGACGTTTTTAGCGCGAGGGGACGCGCGGCGGCCGTACCTGCGGCTCTCCGAGGAGGCGGCCGTGAACCTGTGTTCCTATAATTTGCCGTTATGGACCGCGGGGTCCGCTTTTTCAGCCATATCCGCTTTCGCTGCGGGTCAGAGTGGCACGAGATGCATCAAGGTCAGATAAAGCGCCCGAGGTTACGCTGCAGACCGCGCGGTCGGGTTTCACGTCTAATTACCGCGAGGCTTGTCACTCACTCGTTAACATCTCACTGACCACCGAAAAGGATCAGGAAACCCACTCTTAATCCCTTTCATATTTTTATCGCATTTTAAAAAAAAGTATTTTATTCCGAACACTACAATAATCTTCTTTCAAAGCAAATGTAAATCTGTCAATAAGATAAAAATTAAAAGCCAAAAAAACGACTGTTGTGCGCATAAAAACAGACGAGAATGAGTCAGAGGTGCACTTCCGCGCGGCTCGAGCTCGCGGGTGAGACGGTGCAGATTTAAGGGCAGGTTATTAGCAGTCTCGGGGCTCATAACCCTCCCGCGCGGGACTTTTTGTCTAATATCTGCCACAGAGGCCTGCTGGGTAATCCCCGACTGCCCTTTCATGAAGGCCGTTTTGATTATGCCGTATGTCAGGACTCCGGCGCGCTGAATTATAACCAGGAGATTATAACACGCTAATATTACTCTCAGTATCAAGTGTTCAAGTCGCGCGGCGCAAATAAGACGTGGCCTGCAAGCCGGGGTACTCCTGCTTAACCCTGGAAACGCAACCCGCGGACCCCCTAGACCGAGATTTGTGGCATAAATCCATTATAAAGCAGGTGGGGTGTCCGCAGGTCTCAATACGAAAATCGCACTTTACACTGCACACATCCTCTCGTCAACCCCAGATTACGCACTGAAGAAATAAAAATGCAGTGTAGTGATTTCTGTACCATTTTTATTTTTTTTTTAAAGTAAGCTTAAAAATTCAGGGCTTCAGCATATAAAAAAACAGCCCCTGCTTCAGTCTTGGTGCCGTTTCCCTGTGCCCTTTTGTGCGTGTGTGTGGTTTTTTATTTTTTTGCTTATTTAAGGAGAGCGAACAGTCTGTCCTTTTTATGCGTTCTTCTTTTTATTCAGACGGGGGAAGCAGGGAGGGTTACAGACAGATGAGATCGCAGTGCAGAAAGGGCCATGTTGGGGAATGGAGCCCATGTCGGCGTCGGGGGAGGGGGGGGGGGGGGTCGTACGTAAGTATGGGTTGAGAGCCGGCCGCGCGACGTACTGTGCCAAAGGGCTCCCCCATTCTCATCTTAAGGGGTATTTCTGTTGGTTCTCTGGAGAGGTCGTTTATACGGATTGATCGGCGAAAGCCCGCATGCTTCACAACGGCAATGTGGACTAAGGGCGACGCCAACCTGGAGACCCTCCTCTACTTTAAAAACAGGTTTTATATTCAAATGAGCAACCGAATCAGCCAATGGCTGGACAGGAGGAAGTGGTCATGATTATAAGCCCGTTCACGTTGTTCTCTGCTGCCCTCTTGTGGCCTTAAGGCTTCACTCATCCTCAGAAAAACTCACCCTTGCCCAAAGTGAACCTCACTCACCCAAAGCACTGAAATGATCTGTTCTTATTTGGATGCCTGAACCTGTCGCAGGAGAGGATACACTAAATATGTCCCCTCCTGAATTGCTGCAGTCTTGCCATGTCACATAAGTATTCCAATTCCAAGACACAGTACATAACAAACTAAAATCTTCAAACACATTTTTACAGTTTATCAGAGAAGTGATGTAAAAACAGGATTCCACCCTTTTCCTCCCGTCAGGCGGAGTTTTGGGAGAACACGGCCTGCTGCTGATTTTCCGGCTTTAACTCCGACCTGCAGAGGCAGCCGGACACCGTCACACACAGGGAGAAGAGCCGGGTGAGACACAGGTAAGACACAGGTAAGAGGTGAGTAAAAGTTGTGTAAGATGCAGGTAAAAAGTGTGTAGAAGGTGTGTAAATGGTGTGTAAAAGGCATGTAAAAGTTGTGTAAGATGCAGGTAAAAAGTGTGTAGAAGGTGTGTAAATGGTGTGTAAAAGGCATGTAAAAGTTGTGTAAGATGAAGGTGAAAGGTGTGTTGTCGGTGTAAAAGGTGTGTAAGATGAAGGTAAAAGGTGTGTTGTCGGTGTAAAAGGTGTGTAAGATGCGGATGAAAGGTGTGTAAGAGCTGTGTAAGATGAAGGTGAAAGGTGTGTTGTCGGTGTAAGAGGTGTGTAAGAGCTGTGTAAGATGAAGGTGAAAGGTGTGTTGTCGGTGTAAGAGGTGTGTAAGAGCTGTGTAAGATGAAGGTGAAAGGTGTGTTGTCGGTGTAAAAGGTTTGTAAGATGAAGGTGAAAGGTGTGTTGTCGGTGTAAAAGGTGTGTAAGATGAAGGTGAAAGGTGTGTTGTCGGTGTAAAAGTTGTGTAAGATGAAGGTGAAAGGTGTGTTGTCGGTGTAAAAGGTGTGTAAGATGAAGGTGAAAGGTGTGTTGTCGGTGTAAAAGGTGTGTAAGATGAAGGTGAAAGGTGTGCTGTCGGTGTAAAAGGTGTGTAAGATGCGAATGAAAGGTGTGTAAGATGAAGGTGAAAGGTGTGTTGTCGGTGTAAGAGGTGTGTAAGAGCTGTGTAAGGGGGAGGGAGTCCCAGTCTCAGAGGCCTCTGCCAGCAGCTCCAGACCCCCCAGCGCCTGTGGGCTCCGGCAGCTGAGCGTAAAAGCAAAGGTGAAAGAGAATCTGAAAATTACACAGGAGAGAGAGAGAGAGAGAGGGAGAGAGAGAGAGAGAGAGAGGGGAGAGGGAGAGAGAGAGAGAGAGAGAGAGAGAGAGAGGGAGAGGGAGAGAGCGGGACGGCTATCAGAGGCCTCGGACTGAAACCCCATCGCCAGGGTCGGGTTTCCGCCATGTTTTCAGAGCCGGGTCAGCTGACCGCGGCCCCGGGGCGTGATTGGTCGCCGGACGTCCGCAGCAGGTAATGATGTAACCGGAGTGTGTGGGAACCGGAGCGGCCCCACGGCACATCGTGTGATAAACGCCACTTTCCCACTCTCCACCCCCCCCCCCACACTCTCCACCCACTCCCCCAACCCCACTCTCCACCCCCCCCCCCCCCCCAACACTCTCCACCCACTCCCGCCCCCCAAAACTCTCCACCCACTCCCCCAACCCCACTCTCCACCCAGGAGCCGGCACCAATGCCCCCGCTCTGCCCCCCCATCTCAGAGGCTCCGCCCCCCCCCACTGTCCACCCAGGAGCAGACGCCAATCCACCCCCCACCTGTCTCAGATGCCCCGCCCCTCACCTCCCCCTACTCCCCCACCCCCCGCCCTTTATCAGGAAATGCAAGCTGCCAGTTTGTTTAAAGGCTGTGGTTTCATAACATAACCTGCTGCTAACTGCAACAAGACTGATCCCGAGTATAGCAGGGGTCTCAAAGTCAAAAAAATGGCCTGGAGGGCCACAGGGCCTGCGGGTTTGATTCCAGTCCTGGAGGGCCACAGGGCCTGCGGGTTTGACTCCAGTCCTGGAGGGCCGCAGTGTCTGCAGGTTTAACTCCAGTCCTGGAGGGCCGCAGTGTCTGCGGGTTTAACTCCAGTCCTGGAGGGCCGCAGTGTCTGCGGGTTTAACTCCAGTCCTGGAGGGCCGCAGTGTCTGCGGGTTTAACTCCAGTCCTGGAGGGCCGCAGTGTCTGCGGGTTTAACTCCAGTCCTGGAGGGCCGCAGTGTCTGCGGGTTTAACTCCAGTCCTGGAGGGCCGCAGTGTCTGCGGGTTTAACTCCAGTCCTGGAGGGCCGCAGTGTCTGCGGGTTTAACTCCAGTCCTGGAGGGCCGCAGTGTCTGCGGGTTTAACTCCAGTCCTGGAGGGCCGCAGTGTCTGCGGGTTTAACTCCAGTCCTGGAGGCCCGCAGTGTCTATAGGTTTGACTCCAGTCCTGGAGGGCCACAGGGCCTGTGGGTTTGACTCCAGTTCTGGAGGACCACAGTGCTGATCTGATTAACAATAGGCACCCACTGTAGTCATACATTTTTTTACCTGAATTTTTTTATTTTCTACTACTGTCCCTCTCTCTCCTTCCCTCTTATTCTCTCTCTCCCTCTTGCCCTCACTCTCTCTCCCTCTCCTTCCTCCCTCTTTCGCTCTCTCTCCTCTTCTGATTCTCTCTCTCTCTCCCTCAGTCTCCAAAGGATAACCCCCTCCTCCCCTGAGTGTACCCCACAGTCTTGGCCATTTCTGTCCTTAATTAATACAAGCCTGGAAATGGGGCTGCAGCCGGCTCTCCCGCCCCCCTCCCCCATCGCCCCTCCCCCCCGACCCGCTCCCCAGTGTAATGAGGGAGGTGCGCTGCCAGGTGGGGCGGGGGCGTGGGGGGGGTCAGTGGGGCTGGATTTGCAGGGGCCCCTGAGTGAGAGAGCCCCTTCCATGCTGAGAGAAGCTGGCCCGCTCTCGGACACCTGCTCATTAACATTGCTAATTAGCGGCCATTAATCAGGGCGGGGGGGTTAGTGTGTGTGTGTGTGCGTGTGTCTGTGCGTGTATGAGCGTGTGCGTCTGTGTGTGTGTCTGTGTGTGTGTGTGTGTGTGTGCGCGCGCCTGTGTGTTTGTGTGTGTCTGTGCGTGTATGAGCGTGTGTGTCTGTATGAGAGTGTGTGTGTGTGTGTGTGCATGTGCGTGTCTGTGTGTGCGTATCTGTGTGTCCGTGCGTGCGTGTCCATGTGTGTGCGTGCATGTGCGTGTATGTGTGTGTCTATGTTTGCACGTGTGTGTGTGCGTGTGCGTGTATGTGTGTGCGTGTGTGTGTGTGTCTGTGTGTGTGTGTGTGTGTGTCTGTGTGTGCGTGTATGCGTGCGTGTCCATGTGTGTGTGTGTGTGTGTGCATGCGTGCGTGTCCATGCGTGTGTGTGTGTGTGTGCGTGCGTGCGTGCGTGCGTGCGTGCGCGTGTATGTGTGTGTATGTGTGTGTGCGTGTGTGTGCGTGCGTGCGTGTGTGTGTGTGTGCGTGTGTGTGTGTGCGTGTATGTGTGTGCATGTGTGTGCGTGTGTGTGTGTGTGCGTGCGTGCGTGCGTGTATGTGGGGGGGGGGGGGGTTCTGTGAGTCACAGGCAGGGAGACGAGATGCTGAACTGAATAAGGAGATTTATTCTACCTCTTCTGGAGGTAGGGAGGGAGGGAGGAACAAAGAGGTTCCCATCAGCTCAGAGCTGGATTAAGAGGAGAGTTAACCAACAGATGAGTGCAGGCCGCGAAGGAGCAGGAGGAGGAGGAGGAGGAGGAGGAAGAAATTTAGCTCTTCTCCAAGGCAAACTCGTTCACCTGTAATTAATGAAAGACCACTATACCGCAACTGCTGCAGAGACATGGGAGAAAACCTGCTACTGCCAGAACCAGTCACTGATCTCCATCAGTTTCTATTCATTATTATTATTATTATTTATTCAAATGGTACACTAGACTAGCATATAAAAGTAGCAAACTCATTTAATCATTAAATTAATGTCCTTACCTATGTTTAATCTCAGATGTGAAATGATTTCTTTTATAGATAAACAATCATCAGTTTATAAACACTTAGTTTATCATGAATTCTATTTACCAAGCAAAGACAGTTAATAGCTAACCACACTTAGTGTAACGTGTACAGTATAAAATATGTAAACAAAAGGGGGATTATAAGCATTTAGAAGCGCTGGTCAGATCGGCAGCAGGGAAAGTGAGCGTGCCCTAAGGCTTCAGACAGAGGTGGTGATTAAAATCACAGATTAGTTGTGAGTAATGACAAAAGCATATTAGGCTGATAATTACAACTCTTTCAGCTCACATTAGTCCTACACGTTTGGAACAAGGAGGGATCTGTAGCAGGTGGTTACTGTGCCATTCAAACCCGCGTGAGGCTGAATGAGGAGACCCGGCGTCGGCAGGCCTGGATTAGGCCGTCCAGGGACTCCTTTTCAATGCAAATGTGATTTTTACTGCTTTCTTATGTGTGCTTAATTCGGCCAGAACAGCACAGATACGAGGGTCAGAGGGGGAACACGAAGGCTTGAATCAGAAACACACAATTGTAAATTATTAAAGGACACATTTTACCATAGCAGAGTGCTTTTTTTGATTTAAGCATTTTTGTGTTAAAATGTGGGGTTTTCCCTTGAGAAAGCAGTAACTGCAGACTCATTTTCTAAAAAGTTTTTCAAGAGGCATTTCTGTCCTTTTGTAATGAATTTTGTCAAACAACGCATGACAATAAACAATCTTCTCACAAGAAGAGTTGTTGCCACTTTCTTTAAAGACCAAATACAGCCTCTCAAAAGAAAACAAAGATATAAACACATTTTAAGAGCAAAACTGATGACACTGCATAAATAAAATTTGTATATAAACGTCATGTTAGCATATGCTAACGTTAGCATTTTCCCTTTCTCTCTTTCTCTCTCCCTCCCACTCTCTCACACTCTCTCTCCTACTCTCTCCCCCTCTCCCTCCCTGCTATGATTTCAGTGATTTTCTTGGGAAAGCTGTACACCCAGGGCAACATCACAATGACCGCTGGGGAGGGGGGGTGCGAGGGGGGGGCATTCTGGCACAGAATCATGCAAATGGAGCACATTCTTCAGTTTTCTCATGATGGCCCGCGTCTGAAGCTAGCCAGGCAAGCTGGTAAAATGCTAATGAAAGAGATGCATCAATGAGTTGTGTCATCCCAGGGAGGGGGGGGGGGGCTTTGTGGAGGAGCAGTGGAGGGGGGGGGGGCTACACCCACAGCCTGGCCCCTGCTTTTCCAGCACATTCTTTCAGTTTAGCGAGAGGGCGGGGGCTTTGTCCAGCCCGCAGAGAGTCACACTGCACCCCACACCCCGCGCCCCCCCCCCCAACCCCCCCAAACACAGAAACCAAACCACTCCTGATGGGAACGAGGGATGACTCTAAACCAGGGACGCTGGGCTCCTTTTCTACCTGATAGGTAATTTAACGATTAATGGCACTGATTGGCCAGAGATTTAACTCACCTGGTGTCCCAGGTTTAACCCAGTCCCTGATTAGAGGGGAAGAATGAGAACCAGCAGCACTGCTGGCCTCCAGGCCCAGATTTGGGGATCCCTGTTGTCCCACAATCCCAGTCAGCATACTTTTCCAACAGTTCAAAAAAAACAAAAAAAATCGACATGACAAAATAAAGAGCAACAAGTGTTCTTCACTTCATGCAGGAAAGTTTTGTCTTGGGCAGAGAACACTCTCAAATGAGGCACTTCTCTGAGTAATGTTATGAGCGGGATCATTATGCTTCGAGTCAGGACCACAAACTGTCTAAAAACTGCACAAAACATCTCAAAAAACGCTCACCCACATTCATACACACACACACAGTCACCAGTATTTACGCGCGCACGCACACACACACACACACACACACACACACACACACACACAGTCACCAGTATTTACGCACACACACACATACACAGAAATAAACAAACAGGGCACAAGTCTGATGCAATCCTGTCTGGGCGCATGTAACTAATTAACACAGTGGATCCCCAGTAGCTGAGGACCTTGCCCTGGTAGACAGAAACTCGGGGGGGGTTTGGGGGGGGGGGGGGGCGGATTTGGGGGAGGGGGGGTGGCTGCCAGCCTGTGCCTCGGCAATTACGGGGTGAACTGCATGAGAGGATTACATCAAGTGCCTGTGGGAGCCGAAATGGCTCGTCTTGAGTACCCGAAACAGCTGCTTCTGGGACGGTGCACCTGCTCGAACCCAGGCCACTTCCTCCTCACCCCCTCCGCTGCCAGACGCCATCTCCGCGTCTTTCATTAATTCTCACAATCCTCCATCCTTCATCTTATCTTCTGAAAGGGGGGGGAAGGAAAAAAAGCGTTATATAAAATATATAAAATAAAAAATAGAGATCAAACAGGACAGGGGACTGGGAGTGGCGCAGCCTGGAGCAGGCAGTGCTGACAGGGGTTTGGAGGAGAGCACGGAGGCTCCAGCCCGCCATGTACTTTCACCCAAGGGTTGGGAGTTCGGGAGTTCACAGAAGCACCAGGGATTTCAAGGTCAGGAGGCTGAGAACTCACAGAAGCACTAGGCCCAGGGGTTTGGCAGTTTGGAGCTCACAGAAGCCTCGGCCACAGCAGCAGTCAAATGCAGCTCTGGCGCTTCCTATGTCAATGAGAGGGAGGGACGAATGGGGAATAGGCCCCGCCCCCCACTTTCTCCATGTCTGTAGAGTCAACACAGTAATGAGGTATACTGCCGTCTCTGCTGAGCGGGAAAATAATTTATACAGCATTACCTCACAGCTGTAACCCTCACTATGACAACCATCCCCATCACAACCACACCCAGTGGCCATCCAATCAGAACTACACCCTCTCAGTACAGCAAGCTGCTCCACCAAAACGACACCCTATCACTATGGCAACCTGCCCCTTCACAGTTACATCTGGTCACTACAGCAACCTGCTCCACCAGAACTACACTCTGTCACTATAGCAACCTGCTCCACCAGAACTACACTCTGTCACTATAGCAACCTGCTCCACCAGAACTACACTCTGTCACTATAGCAACCTGCCCCTTTGGAACTACACTGTCTCATGGCAACCTGCATCATCAGATGCAGTGCAAACTTCGGTAACTCCTAATGAATCTCACAAGCAAAGAGAAAAGGCGAGACAAACGTTTCGCTGAGACCTGGTTTTACTGTGTTCCGGTTTGGATCGGCCTGACTGCAAAAGACTGGGCCCAAATGCCAAAATAAAGCACCTGTCCTGTGAGAACAGTGTGTGAGTGGTGAACTGGTGCATCTTCACGCTGTGAAAAAAATGTGGTTGTGAGATCTAGAGTTCAGCACAACCTCTTTATCTGTACAGGTGCCTTTAAAAAGCCCCACAAACTGCGCAATAGATTCTCTCAACACTGACACGTCGGGCGTTAGGGCCCGCGTGCGCAGCCTGTCTCTCATTGGCTGATCACGGTGCGCAGCCTGTCTCTCATTGGCTGATCACGAACGGGCTCAGAGCCGCCGGGGCACACGGGCGCACAAGGGCGTTTCACGTCAGACGCGCCACACGCAGAACCCGTGCGCGCGTTGCCATGGCGACGACAAGAAGCTACATCCCGGCCTGTAGTGGCGATTATCCGAAATGAGGGGTTCAAGTTGCACTTGGCATTTCCCTCGGGATTAAACAGGCTTTCTAAATGGGGGGGGGGGGTGGGAGGGGAGGGGGTTACATACCTTGGTATGATGTCACCCTTATAACACCTGACTCTGCTGTGCTTGTTCACTGCTGATGGCCGACTACTGAAAAAGTTTGGAGACGAACTGTCACGCACTCTGATTAGCAGCCTAATGGAGTTCACTGTTATGAGATAGCGGGGTGGGGTGGGGGGGGCAGGTGTTTAGATCAGCTTAAAAATAATAATAAACCTTTGCCCCCCAATGGGAGTCCCCCCACCCCCACCACCACTACCCCCCCACCCCAAAACTCTCCTTCTTTTATCTCCTGCAGTTAAAATGAACTCAGACAGGAAATTCCTCAGGTGATTGGCCCCTTCTGAAGAGAGGAAGGGCTTAACCCGTGGGCCGTGGGGGGGCATGAACGGACGGCCGTGTGAATAACCTCGTCAGCTCCCACGTTTCTTTTCACACCCAGTTAACGCCAGCGCTAACGGCTTCCCACACCTCCCTGCGGACTCTTTTATTGGCCGATATTCACAGCGAATCCGAGACGACCTCCAGGTTGTGATGGGGCCGGCCGTAAACACAGCCCCCCTGGACGTCTCTTTGGACAATTCTCACCCCCCCCCCCCCCCCATTACCCAAAACACACAGACCCAGTCTAAAATTCTGCTTTTTGAAATGGAAATTAACACCTTTTTACTACCAAACAAATTACTGTAAAAATGGGGTCTTTAAATTTGCTGCTTCTTTTTCCACAGTCCTGTACCAACAAATGTGCGCACCAGATGTGTGTCGCGCACATCGCCCAAACATAACTACACATTTCCCTCAAGCTCCCGCAATCATGTTGACAAACTCGCAGACAGAAATCATGTTTCTAGGCCGCTGGTTCAGACTAATATTCAATTTCAGATTTATAGTGTAAATTCAGCTAAACCTTTTGATTGGTACTGTTAAAGTGCAACAGCGGAGCTTCAATTACCGATAGCTAATTGTTTGCCACCGACTATCAGCTTTAGCAAATAGCATTATTCCAATTAACTGGGTGTAACTTGTGTGTTATCTTGATGTCTAGAACAGACAACTGCAGGAAACATTTACAATGGCGTAGCACTCAGGGAATCAGCTGCTGAGCCTGTGAATGAGCTGAAATTCAAACTGCTTTGCTTTTCGGTTCATCAATGAAAACAGACACAGGAAACCCAGGACTGGAGTTAAGCAAGTGCCTGCAGGTTTAACTCCAGTCCTGCAGGGGCACAGCGGTCAGCAGGTTGTTGTCATTCACCATCAGTGGTCTCGGAAACAAACTGTGTCGACATTTCAGTAAAAATAATGAGAATGGCCCAGAGAAATACTGTTTACCTGCCAGCCGGGGGGGGGGGGGGGGGGTCAAACATGCCCTGTCAGCGGGGAGGGGCCTGTTCATCCCTCATATCATCCAGCAGTGTTCACACAGGGTTTTGCTGAAGGGTCTGTCCCCAAAAGCAGGACAGATCAGACTTGCGCCCCCTGCCCCATCTCCCCCCCCCCCCCAAGCGCTTCAGGCCTGTTTGAAGGTTCCTGAACTGGAGAGGGCGGCGATGGGGGGGGGCAGGGGTGAAAAAGGAGGCTCATGTTTTATTGATCACCTTGTAGTTTGAGATCATTTCTCCCTCGACCGCAATCCACAATACAGCAATCGCACATCGCGCGGCCTGCATGTTTGCCTGAATGTTACCGCGTGGCGCGTTCGCCTGTATGTTTGCCTGAATGTTACCGCGCGGCGCGTTCGCCTGCATGTTTGCCTGAATGTTACCGCGGCGCGCATTCGCCTGAATGTTTGTCTGTACCGCGTGGCGCGTTCGCCTGCATGTTTGCCTGAATGTTACCGCGCGGCGCGTTCGCCTGCATGTTTGCCTGAATGTTACCACGGTGCGCATTCGCCTGAATGTTTGTCTGTACCGCGCGGCGCGTTCGCCTGCATGTTTGCCTGAATGTTACCGCGCGGCGCGTTCGCCTGCATGTTTGCCTGAATGTTACCGCGGTGCGCATTCGCCTGAATGTTTGTCTGTACCGCGCGGCGCGTTCGCCTGCATGTTTGCCTGAATGTTACCGCGCGGCGCGTTCGTCTGCATGTTTGCCTGAATGTTACCGTGGCGCATTCGCCTGCATGTTTGCCTGAATGTTACCGCGCGGCGCGTTCGTTCGTCTGCATGTTTGCCTGAATGTTACCGCGCGGCGCGTTCGCCTGCATGTTTGCCTGAATGTTACCGTGGCGCATTCGCCTGCATGTTTGCCTGAATGTTACCGCGCGGCGCGTTCGTTCGTCTGCATGTTTGCCTGAATGTTACCGCGCGGCGCGTTCGTCTGCATGTTTGCCTGAATGTTACCGTGGCGCATTCGCCTGCATGTTTGCCTGAATGTTACCGCGCGGCGCGTTCGTCTGCATGTTTGCCTGAATGTTACCGCGCGCGGTACTCTCCCAGCGCCGGCCCAGCTGTTTAAACGCTCGTCGCGCTCCAAGTCCGGGCTCGTTCGCTCGCTCGCTCGAAGGAACGACGGAAGAGAAAAAAACCCCCAAACAGATATGCGGTGACAGGTTGATTACCCTTCTAATCACCCAAGCCTGACCTCGCAAATCATACATGTACATTAAAAAACATATTTCCTTTCACTACCATTTAAAAAAGACATCTCTCACTTCAAACGTCTAACCCTGGCATCAGGTCTGTTTGTGCCAGATGTATTCGGTACGTATCCCAAAGCCAGCACAGCCAGAGGCAGGGCGAGGGAAAAACAGGCTACTGATCCTTTCCTCTTTCGTTGGTCTCTGATCAATTCTCTATCAACTTCTCTAGTGCACAGTAACTCTGGTTTAAATGTCATGTTATGGGAAAGCAGTATTCCTTAAAGAAAAGCGCCTTAGAAATACACTACACATCCAAAAGAATCGCAACAACACACCCATATGTACTTGCTGAACATCTCATTCCAAAACCATGGGCATTAAGCTGGAAAGGTGGCATCCTCTGACAGTGCCACATTGAAAGTCACAGAGCTCTTCAGTATGACCCATCCTACTGCCAAAGTTGGTCCATGGATATTGATTTTATGTACCTGTTAGCATTATGGGTACTCACATACTAGTGTATTTAAAAAGAGAGAGAATATTTTTGATGAAATATAACCAGTAGGTTAATGGTTTAACAATGTTTACACTGCCATACATGAACGTGTACTGTACATTACTGAATTAAGTTTACATGTTATTTTTGGACAGACCTTTCTTGGCATTGAATTTTTTGAATGAAATGTATTTATCAGCCATTCCTATTTATGGACCATTAATGCAACTACAACAACATGCTGCTTTTTATGTTGTTTAATTTATTTATTAATGTTTTCGTAAAGGTCATCTTCATTTCTCCCAAGGTTCTAAAAATGAACGGGGCGAGCGAGCTTCTAAGCAGCCGACGGGAGAGGATTGTGGGTAAAGAGATCAGCTGCTGCGTAGGTCTGCGGTGAAAAGCCGTGGCGTGTTTTCCCTGACAGGAGTTCCTCATTGTTTACTAATGCCTGCAGGAAAAACTCCGGGTCCAGGTGAGCAAACGGAGAGTGTTTGATTTCTTTTCTTTTTTTAATACACCACCGCGTCTTCCCTTTCATGTGTGCGCGAGCGTACCCTTAACCGGGGCGGCGGCTCGAAAAACAACAAAACAAGACGAGCTACGCGCAAGCAAATAAAAGCGGGGGAGAGTTCCCCGGCCGCCTATAGAAAGAGGCACAATGCATCGGGTCATTTGTGACAGCTCGTCAAGGCATAAAAACATAACTCGCTATTTGATGCTTAATGCTGACGGTCTGATTAAAAGGCAGACGCTAAACTTTAAATAAATAGAAAGCAAAATCTCTCATTGTGGCTTTCCATCGGTTTTTCCCGGCCCAGCTGATACTTCTCACCGGAGAGATCTACCTTTGTGTGCGTGCAGACTTCCCATACTTCCACTCACAAAGCGCGCGGTGAACAGTCATTTTCAGAATCTTTGTCTGCGTGCGGCTTCAAAGAAGATGACCTCCGTTCGACCTTTACAGACTACGTTGAGAAAAAAGCACATCCTCTTTTGCCAACTCTGCTCTTGTGCATAAGAGTGTGGGGAAAGAAGGTTATGCCTCAAGAGAGTTTATTCTATTTGTAACAGAAAATTGAAGGTAAATATGATCCAATTTCAGTCTTTAAAGGTTCATGAACGGTGGTACAAGCAGAAAATAACTGGTATGGTGTGGAGTTTATTCCACCCATTTGTGAGCCATTCGCAATCTTCCCACATGTCCAAGAAACTCCCTTCAAAGAAGTAACATAATAATTCAAAATGTGTGAATAAAGTGTTGAGTTCTATTTTTTTTTTTTTTTACGATTAACGTTATGACCATGGTATAGTTAAAGTTAATAATACTGTAATTTCCTTGTGCTGGATTGCAAAACAAATCAAACATATCAAAGCAGCTAGTCCCGGAAAAGCAGAAGCATTTCTTTTTTTTTTTTTTTAGAAAGTTAGAAAAGCCAGAGGAAATAGCGAAGGCCGGTATTTCATACAGAAAAGAGGGAAATGAACTCAGGCTGCGGCTATCCTCTACTGTCAATTATCCCCAACTGATAATGCCTGATTCCATGAAATTATATTGAATTGAATCCTTTAATTCAAAAGATACTGTGAATTAAGCATGATGATTATAGTGATTATAATCACAATATTTGACGGCCTATTACGGCATTAGAAAAATTCAAATATGTGACCAGTTCTATTTCAAAGTTGTCAGACATGAATAGAGCAATTTCTCCATGCTAATTCCGGAGTTTTAACCATGTAAATTTTCTAATTAGGCAATGGGATTGTTTGACAAGATGGTATGTCAACTCGATATTAGACCCGGCTTTTCCACAGTTCAATTACACAAGGACTGAAAAGTGGAGGATTTTATGAAAAATGGATGAAAAAATGTGGCTCTATCACAAGTGACATTTCTGGGCTGTTTTACGCTGGCGAACAGTCGGGAAGAAGTGATCAATTAAAGCTGGAAGCCGATAAAACTCCTCCATTTCCTCAGAAATGTAAAACAAAGCGTTTTACATCTGCACTGCGGCATGCCGACAGAGACACCAAAAACACACACTCACATCTGCACTGCGGCATGCCGACAGAGACACCAAAAACACACACTCACACACACACTGAATCACCATCAACACACACACACTGAATCACCATCAACACACATGCACACACACACACACACACACACACACACACACACACACACACACACACTGAATCACCATCAACACACATGCACACACACACACCACGCTCACACACACACTGCGCCACCAAAAACACACACACACTGCACCACCATCAACACACATGCACGCACACACACACACCACGCTCACACACACACTGCGCCACCAAAAACACACACACACATGCACACACACACACCACGTTCACACACACACTGCGAGACCATCAACACACACACTGCACCACAAACACAACATACACACACACTTTGCCACAAACACACACCCAACGCCGCCAAAAGGTCACCAACAACACATACGGCCCGTTCCCATCACAGCAACAGTGAGGTTTTTAAAAATGTACACAGAAGTGCTATATCAGCACAGTGACTCTATGAACCGGGTGTGTACATGCCCAGTGATGGAGGACCTGTGTGAGGACCGGTGTGAGGACCGGTGTGTGTGTGCTGGTTTTGGTCCAGACAGTTACTCGGGCTTAATCTTCTAAATAGCTGTAAACAGCGGCTCCTGCTCAGCCTGTATCGGCCTGCCGTAAAGCATCTGATCCACACACACACACACACACTCACACACACACACACACACACACTCTCACACACTCACACACACACACACACACACACTCACACACACACACACACATGCACACACACACGTACACACGCACACACACACACTCTCTCACACACACAGACACACACCTACACACACACACACTCTCTCACACACACACCTACACACGCACGCAAACGCACACACACAGACACAGACACACACCTACACACGCACTCACACATACACACTCGCGCACACACACACACGCTCGCACACGCACCCACACACACACACGTGTGCCTGGCAGCTGTGGCTCCTCCCCACCCCAATCATGCCAGATCAAATAAGCGATTGGGCTAATTAAATAATGAGGAGCAGGCGAGGGACCGAACCCCTGAAAGGGAGCAGCCCCTGGGCACCTCGGGCGCAAGCAGATGGGAGAAGGTGCTGGATAAACACCGCCGGTCCCCGGTGGGGAAACTCACACCGTCATTAGCAAGCAGAAACACACACACGTGACGTTCAGACAGAGACCTCTGAAACACGTGGCCTGCCTCCAACACACTCCTTTTCGGCGCAGGCAGTGATTCACAGAACACACAAAGTGCAGAGTGCGCAGATTTATCGTCCATAAATGAATGAGTAAATGCAATGGCTTCTCACCCCGGAGAACGTGGCATTACACTACAGGTCAAGGAGAGACACAAAGCACTCATCTTCAGGCATGGAAAGTCTTTACGTTACCCTGGGTCCAACATTCTTCAGCATACCGTTTGACCGAATTTTCTACTGCATCCAGAATACCCCAAATTACTGTGTACCCACACCGGAGGGCAGTGACAGCACCCCACCCCACCCCACCGCTCTGCATCGGGGTGCACAAAAAAACAAACTGAAAATCTGCTACCATCCGAAATGGGACGAGGGTGCAGGAGATTTGGTGAAACGGTCAGGGCACCCTCACCAATCTCAGAAAATTCCGAAAAGTGCCCATGATCATTAACAGCAGTTCCGGTGGGGCCAACTGCCTTTTGTGATTGCACCCGACAGTATTCATTACTGGAGAACGTGGCACAGCACAATTATTGAGGCCCGTCTAAGTTTCCAATGGCACCACCTTCCAACAGACAGAACTACAGACAGCCAATCAGCTGCAGAGTGTTCCCTCTACAGGACGTGAGCCTTTCATCTGTGAGGTACCACAACTGGGCCGAATACATCTGGAATACTTCAACCCCCAGCCACCTATTCAATTCCTCTTGATTATTGTCCATTAAAATATATATATATACATTTTCACCCGATATTCAGAGCAAGATTTTTCTTTTATGTGATGCATACAGGGACGAGTGTCCAGTCGAATATTATTTCCTTTTTATGCGGTTTTTCCGACTTTCCACTGTGATAAATCATGTTCCTCGGGTTTACCAGCAGGAAAACAGAGATGGGGTCAATTCTGTTTAAATCCAGCCAGTTCAGGACATTGAGTAAAATTCAGTCCATGGGCTCAAAAATCTCCATAAAACATTATTCACTGAATTTAAATCTGTTTCCTAAATTGGCTTAAAAAGGAAATGACCCCCAACCTAGTGGGAAAACGTCCCCCTGCTCATTAAACAAGAGAAAGACACAGCCGTTTGAGTCTGTATAGGTCTACAGCAGGGCACCCTGTTCCTGGAGATCTACCCTCCTAAAGAAATAAATATAAAATAAATGTAATGTCCAGGAGGTTTTAATTTCATCCCTAATTTGGCACACCTGACTCTACTAATTAGCAGCTTCAACAGGATCTCCAGCTGCTGAATGAGGTGTGCTCTGTTAGGGCTGGAGTGAAAACCTACAGGATGGTAGATCTCCAGGAACAGGGTTGGGCAGCCCTGGTCTACAGAGTCTATGCTGAAGAACTTCTACACCAGGGGACTTATCCAGAAAAGGCCGGTGTGGATGCAGGCTTTTGTTTCACCTCAGCAGTTACACACCTGATTCTACTAATCAAGGTCCTTAGCAAAGACTCCAGAGGTTCATGAGTAGAGTCAGGTGTGTAGCTGCTTGGTTGGAACGAAAGCTGTTGTACGTCGCTCTGGATAAGAGCGTCTGCTAAATGCCTGTAATGTAATGTAATGAAAGCCTGCACCCACACCGGCCCATTCTGGGTAAGACTGAGGCCACCCCTGGTCCACATGGAGAAGCAGCACAGGCACAAGTGCCCGCTCCTTAGAGACTGAGCGGCAAAATGACAAAAATCGATGTAACGGCGCTGATCTTTAATTACGGGATCTAATTACTCCTGTCTGTTCTCGGGGTGTCAGGAGGGGTGTGGGCGAGCCCTTTGGGGAGCAGACGCTTGGCAGCGATTCGGCTCGTACCTCTCGCCTGCGGGGTGCGACTGCCGTGCCCAGATCCTCCTCCCTCCGGGGGGGGGGGGGGGGGGGCGGCGTCCCGGGAATGTCCCAGGCTTGTGCGAGGCCCACCCTCTCAGCCCTGATTGATCTACGGGCCCCTCGGGGGCCTACATCTGACGGGACCGGCCTGAGACGTAAAGGCGTAAAGTTTGGGACGCGTCCAAGAGGAGCGATGATATTCGGCAAAAGTTCAATTCAATTATATCTGCATAGTGCTTTTTACAGAGAACCGTCACAAAGACACTTTACAAAGAAGCAAGGCAAGAGACAGAGCAAAAAGAGCAAACGGCAGGCCTGAACCCCCAAATAGCAGGTACATATGATGTAAACTCCCAGTGAGGAGAAAACCCTCAAACGGTGAGAAAAAACTCCCCAATGGGAAGAAATCTCGAGAGGAACCCGGCTACAGAGGGGGAGCCCATCCTCCACAGGCCGGCCTGGTGTAAAGCAGCGGTAGAACGGAAGGTAGCAGAAATGCTAGAAGGGACCTATCACAGCAAATAGAGTGTGTTAGGGTTAAGGGTTAAGGGTTAAAGGTTAAATGTTAATCAGGTAACAGGTGAAAGTTAACAGGAGCGAAGGAGGACGGCTGAGGGAATGGCGAAGCTGGCGAACAGCGACGAGCAGGGAAACTGAGGCGTCGGCCCTCAGAAAAGAGCGGGAAAAGTGCCACAGCCAGCTCCACACACAACCGCTTTTCCACACTACCCACACAAACTGGTCAAAGGCCCTCCATTTCCCATCACCACTGCTGCTGTAATGAAACACGGGAAGCAATTTGACCCCTTTTGTGTTCTGCTTGGTGCAAATATTTTTTAAACGAGTGTCAATAATAGTTGTTTGTACTGATATTGTGCCGTGTTAGCAATTTAAAACAGTTCGGAATTACATAATGTTCTGGATTGGGCGACAATGGGAAAACATTTCGTGACATTTATGAGAACACTTCACCCTTTAACTATTTTAAAATGAGCTGTATTTAAAGTTTCAGAATCAAACGCTTTTAAATGGGAACGTGTATCAACATTACCCTTAAGTTTAATATTCATTACTCTGTCACTTTACACTCAGTATCACTTAACAAGTGGTTTAACTAACACAATGTCATAGATATGAGCGCTGTTTCTTTAGGCCCAGAACGTTCCAGAATGGCAAATCATCAGGTAGTTCCTTATGAGCAATACCACTAACTAAACTAAAATCATAAACAAAATGTTTCTTGTTTTCTTTTTGTTTTGTGTGCGTGTGTGTTCTCCCCTTGTCTGTTCACCAGCATGTGTAGCAAACCGAATAATGTGGTGTTTTAAAAAAAAAAAAAAATTTTTAACACTGGCAGAACAAACCGACATAAGAATCACCGATTTTGTCAAACAAAGAGTTAATCCGAACGGAGTGCCTCAGTAATCTAGCTCGCGCTAGCCCGGCTGTTTGCGTCCCGGGCTTTTTCCTGACGTTTCAGATTTCTCTGCACACTTTTGTTTCAGACCTACGCTGTTGTTAGCGCGAGCTCTTCAGCCCAGCTGGGGGCCTATTCATGTTTTTATTTGTGTGTGTGTGTGTGTGTCAGCCTTGTACACAACGAACATGCTCACGCGGAAAATGCGGGCCGCGTTTTCAGATGCAACGCGCAGAGGATGCACTTTACGGAGTGTACAGAATATCAGACAGTCTGTGAATATTATCGTGAGCCATGAACTGTTTAACCATGAGAACAGCAGACAAGTTGAAACCAATAGATTTCACAACGACGCTAAGCGGGGAAACTATATTTTTAAGGCGTGTATTGACACAGTATATCCCCTTTCTCCTCATCATATCCTTTGAAGCTTTTTTTTAACCAATATTTACATGCACAGACGCTAAGAAGGTCACATCATTTTTTTGTGTGTAAGTTTGTCCTTCCTTCTGTCTCAGCCAGGTGAAAAACATCATGTACCCCCTAGCCTTTCCTCTGCTTCCTGGTATTAATCGGCAAAAGTTCAGTTTTAAGAGAGGACTTTGTTGGAGGCTTCTGTTGAAATTGCGCGTGTTTCCGCCATCGCCTAGAGTGGGATTAGCGTCTTTTGCGAGCGCGGCAGTTCACTTGCAGTCGAAAAGCAAACAAACAGAAAAAATAAAAGAATTTCCATACACACAGCTGTCGTCGGGCCGCCCTGCCTCCCCGAGGATAGCTGTTGTAGTCACGCAGGTTCTAAACCACAGGCTGGCGGTAGCCAACATCAATCCCTACCGCCGATTGTTTCTGTACACCTGTATGCATTTTTTGATCTTCGCCCACCTCTAGCAAACTCCACTTGCGCACCTGAATACTTTATAGTATTACTCAGTGGCCCGTTTGTGTAGGCTGTGTGTGTGAGTGAGACGGGCACTTTATCCAAGTGTGAAATTAGATGCGTGTGCGTGGACACATGAATTAAATACACCGGTACACGTATACGGCGTTAGCGGGATTTTCTTGGAGCCGGATAGAAAATGTTTAGTGAAGCACGGCGACGCTAAACACCACGGAGGCAGCCGAGAAATCAATTTAGCTGAGCAAACAATCTTCGCCGTAATGACGGCTAGTTATCCATTTATGTCATGTCAGTCTTGCTATAAGCCGCGGGAGCGACATTCTACCATTGATTTGCACCAGCGCCATTATATTTCGCGTTGGAGAAAAAAAACACACCATTCTGAGGCACATTTATTTGTGAACGAGGGGCTCCCTGCTGTTTAATGTGCAGAGTCCTGGTGTGTTTTTTTTTTTTAACGCCCTCTCGCTTTTTGTATGGGCATCTGACAAACAAAGAGAGGGGATATGCTCTTTGTCTGTTATGTTGTTGTTTTTTATTATTATTTTTTACGTTTGGTTTAAGATGCGAGGGGCCTGTTGGCAGTCATCAGGTGCGTGCGTGTGTTTGTTTTTTTACTGCTCAGACAGTACACTAACATTGCCCTGCAAACCTAAGAATCTGATAAACACAATCCACCCCTTTAGAGCACAGACTACAGCAGCCTGTGCCAGAATTGCTGTCATATTTTATTATCAATGTTTTGCTGTGTTTTTTAGAGCATTAAAATTGCATTTCTTTTGTTACCAACAGGTTTTATCACTGACAAGTCCCCGTAGCTACAGTATGGGGTCAAAGGTTAAAAGCTACACAGCCAATTAGATGCTCTGCCAGACACAAAATGCACTATGATTGGCACCTTTAAAGCAACACAGCGACCAGCACAATGGTTTCTCTTTCCAAGAGCCAACTTTTCTAACGACCTTTCAGACTAGTTTTTTTTTTTTTTTTTGAAGGGGGGGTTCAGACATTTTGTCTCATTTTTGTGTTACGGCTGGTGCTTACAGCTCTTTTAAAAATTTTAGTCAAGATATAATATAGCATGTCAGACCATTTCTTTTTAATGAAGGGTGGAACATGTTTTAATATCACTGACTGAAAATCGAAACAAACTACACAAAACACATTTATCAATGAAAATAAATATAAAATGTCATCAAGCAGAAACAAAGTGCGCTGAAAGATAAGAAAACCGTGAGAAGAAATCTGTCATTGTTTGATCTGCCATATTCACCCACTATGAGTCACTATCTCTAACAGAGGATGAGGTAACCAATGATGCTGTATATTCAGTCCATTTTCATTTGTACACAAAAGAGGTCGGTGTGCTTTACAAACAGATTATGTCAGCCTCTTATGTTAAGAAGAAACTTTTACCGAATGTCAGTTACAACTTTATAAGATATTTTTTAAACCAGAAGAGACATGCTTAAATCATCAATATCAAAATCTAATGCTGTCTGTAAGTGGATTAATAACTGTACTACACAAAATGCACGGACTCCAGAAACTAACAGATTCAAATATGTCGCAGCATGACAAAATAAGCAGGCTAGAAATGAAAAAGAAAAGGCATAGATCACCTGACCAACTGTTGTGGTAAGTAGCAAGTAACCTTGCATTTAATGCATTCATTTAAACTTCTATTCTAGCTTTAAAGAAATCTACCCCACAATAACAGCCTTCTATGAAAGACCAGTGGCTATCCAAACTTTACAGCATTAAACTGGTAAAACGATGGAACACTGACTAATGACACTATTGTGTGTGTGTGTGTGTGTGTGTGTGTGTGTGTGTGCGCGCGTGTTTTAAAGGCCTTCTGGAAGGCCACTGTAAACTCCCTGTCTGGCCGCTCGTGGCAGATTGACGAGTAAACAGTGCCCTCTGCTGGTGTGATTGGGACACACAGGCATTCCCGCTCAGGCGCAAAACTCGAGGTCATTAACCCGGTAATGGTTAGGTGCTGTTCCAGCTCAATTTTCAAGTACAACCAGATTGAATTGACCCCCCTCCCCCTCCCCCTCCCCCTCCCCCTCAAAGTCCAACAAAAGCACAGAATTCAAAAGCAAAAAAACAAAAGGATAAAATAAACGTCTTCAGAAATTATTCAACAGGCAAAAGCAAAATACAAAGCTAATAGCCAGTCCATTACTCCGAGAAGGATACCAAGTTCAGCCTTTATAGACTCACAATTAAAAATATTACATCGCAAATAACTAATTGACAAGTAGACTTTGGATTTACAATTTATAACATGAAAACACAATATGCCCAAAAAAAACGCGTCAAGAAAAGCGATGTAACGAAATACAAGGCTATTATTTAACTGGTGCACGCTTATTACCGCCAGTTGAGATTACAGTGCACGTGCTTGCCAGACGAAATTATTTACCTTAGAGGGGGCCGATGTTGAAAGGATTATCTGCGGGGAGTGCCGCTCACCTGGATGTCATGCGAGGCCTATTTTAAAGTGGAGCGCCGCTGCCTTTGATTCCGGTGTTTTGGGGAAACGCCGTCTCGTCGAAAGAAAGACGGAGGAGGTTGGGCACATGTCTGCGACGTGGGTGAAGTAGGCGATTGGGATCACAGGCCTGTGCGGCTCGTGTTGTGTTTCCACGGCCGAGATAACGGCAACTTCAAAACAGTCTCTAACGAGAGCCTTCATGATTGGGCAAAGGGTCCGCGGGAAAACAGGCTGATCTCAGCTTCCGGGATAAATACACTAAAAAAAAAAAAAAAAAAAAGTAAAAACCTGATTTCTCCCTTATGAAGTGCCCCTCCCCCTCCCCCTCCCACCAAACAAATGGATTCATAATAAAATTATACCTGAATAGTTTATTTCTGTATCAAATGAACGCGTGTTGGCACCTTACAGCCAAAGATTCGAGGAAAAATCTAATTCAGCTGTGAAAATAACCCCAATCATCGGTATCTGATGCGAACACGGTGGTCTGCGCTTCTCTCTGTAGGCGAGTGAGCCTTGGAGAATTGACTCACCAGTTCTGAATCAGAGCCAGAGGCTCCCGGATTAGCCAGGGGTTGACAAGTTAGCATTGGTATCAATGAAAGCAAATTCAGCCATAACACTTTTACAGGTGTATCGATTTTTTTTTTAAACAACAAAAAGCCTGCAAAAATGTCACACTGCAGGCTATAATTTGCGGTACGTTAATGGCAGCAGGCCATTGTTTTTAGTGTGTGCGCGATGCAGAACTCATGTCAGAATGAGCCTTTGGAAATCCACCTTTAATCCAGCGAAGGCTCTGAAAACAGCGCGTCTGGGAGAGGCCCCTTTCAATCTCTCGCCGCTGTCTTGGCTTCTATAGTCGACCTCTCAGCCGGAGCTCAACAGAGAGTTTGTCGATAAGTGAGCATGTAATTTTACATATGGCCTGGAACGGACAAAAACAACTTTAAAATCTGTCTTGTTGCAAAATACCTCCCCAAAAACAGCAATGAAAAATGGTGGAGGTGTTGGTTGTTTTACAGCCATACAAAAAGAGGAAATCAACTCGAGCTACGTTCAAATGCGTGCGTGTGAAATACTGCATGTTTTGAGTCTGTTTCTGGGACGGTCCAAAACTGCTACTTACTTTCTCGGATTCCGCATTCGTCGTGGGAGGCCCCCACCGCCTCAGAACAGTTGCGACACTTCTATATAGGTAGTGGAAAGTTACAGAAAAGTTGATGTTGCTGAAGAAAACTAATGCTTAAAACGTTTTCCAGTGAGTACAATGGGGTTGAAAGTGTGAATTGGGCCTGTTCACAACGTCGCATAAAAGTTTTCTTTTCTTTTTTCCCGGGAGTAACTTAGTTTCTGAGATTCCACACGCGCGCGTGGGAGACGGCCGTTGCCGCGACGCGGGGGTGGCTGGTCCGCAGGTGCGGTCTGACTCTTCTCTGGCATTCTTCTCTCCCGCTTAAGCAGAAAGAAAGCGCTAAATTGAGCGGATTAAGACACATGCAGGTACTAACAGTCACGCAGGAGGTCTGGCGTGACCCTCCGTCCTCGCTCTCAGCTGCAGCCGCTTCCTCATCGCCATGGCAATGAGACAAGTTGTGGCAAATAAAGCGGCGAGAGACTCTTTAAAAAAAAAAAAAGTCCCAGATTTCCATCAACTTTGTTTATACTCCGGGCTCTTGGCAATGAGCTAAAGAGAGAGCCTTTTTTTAATTGAGCAAAATTATAATTACAGCACGTGCGCCAGAACTCCTGAAGACGCTGAAGTGTTCTTTTCATTTCTGGCTGCGCACTGCAATTAAATACAAGTAACGCGTAATAGGCAACGGCTAATAAGTTTATCTAGAACAAGCCTTTTGTGCACATTTGTACAGTAGGCTATCACTGCTGTTTGGATACACCTTATGCAGTGATGACAGCAAACTTACTTAAACATGCAATCACACATTGAAACATTCATCCAAACCCATAAAAAAATATAAACCTCAGTCCTTCAGTAGGCCTACAGTTGAGCAGTGGCCATACAGTCATGGCGAGGATGGATTGGGGGTTCTCTTTCACCCACCCTCACAAACACGTGCCCAAGAATGGCATATTTACTGAATTTTTTTTTTTTTTTTTTTACTTTGTCACAGATTAAAAAAATTACATCGAAGCCCGCTCTTCAAACGAATGATTTATTGCATTGAACTTTTCAGTGAAAAACCCATCTGTGACACGACAGGAAACAATAGCCTGCAAGCTGGTCTGTCTGGGCTGGCTGTCAGGGTGTTAGACCTTCCCTAGCACACCTGGGATACACACACACACACACACACCTCACACAATCCAAGTGCAGTTTGCTACAGGTCACCCAGAGAGAGTGTGCTCGCATAGTTCTGTGATTAAACAGTGGCACACAGCTGCTTCTCTGTACAATGACAGCAATATAAAACCTACATGGCTGAGGTTGTGTAGGGATCACCTGCTGTGTAAGTCACAGGTCTGAAAGTGTCTGAGGTTCCAGTGTGAGGACGTTAAAAGTTCACTTTGAGCCTCCAGGGTTGCTGGGTGGCTCATCCTGTTAAGGCTCTGTTCCAGTGTGTGGATGGGCCCCGTGGTCTGGTATCTGTTAAGGCTCTGTTCCAGTGTGTGGATGGGCCCCACAGTCTGGTATCTGTTTAGGCTCTGTTCCAGTGTGTAGATGGGGCCCCACAGTCTGGTATCTGTTTAGGCTCTGTTCCAGTGTGTGGATGGGCCCCACAGTCTGGTATCTGTTTAGGCTCTGTTCCAGTGTGTGGATGGGCCCCATGGTCTGGTATCTGTTAAGGCTCTGTTCCAGTGTGTGGATGGGCCCCATGGTCAGGCTGGTATCTTTTGAGCAAGCCTGCTCTCCACAGATTAACTGGCAGCGCCTAAGAATCACACAATCCCTCCATCCCTCTGTCACACACTCCCTCCATCCCTCTCTCACACACTCCCTGCATCCCTCTCTCACACACTCCCTGCATCCCTCTGTCACACACTCCCTGCATCCCTCTGTCACACACTCCCTCCATCCCTCTGTCACACACTCCCTGCATCCCTCTGTCACACACTCCCTGCATCCCTCTGTCACACACTCCCTCCATCCCTCTGTCACACAATCCCTCCATCCCTCTGTCACACACTCCCTGCATCCCTCTGTCACACACTCCCTGCATCCCTCTGTCACACACTCCCTCCATCCCTCTGTCACACACTCCCTCCATCCCTCCCTCACACACGGAGTAGCCCTAGTTCACGCAGCAGTAAATATCTTAAGAGCTGGGATCTCACGCTCCAGTCCCGGAGGGCCGAGGCCAGTGCTGGTTTTAGTGGTTTCTTTTCAGCCGGCAGCCAGGTGAGGCCTTAGAGACCAGGTGTGTGGGCCCGTCTCCAGCCCTTCTGTGACTGCGGCTAAGCACTTAAGTGCTGAAACTCGCTGAAACCCAGGAGACCACCCAGGATTTGAGATCCCTGCGTTAGAGTGTGTGTGTGTGTGTGTGTGTGTGTGTGTGTGTGTGTGTGTGTGTGTGTGAAATATTGCACAACTTTTACCCGTGCTCTAAAGGGTACAGAAACAGACTTTTCTTAATTTTCTCAGCGCGGCCAAATGCCACAGGTGGGGGAAAAACACTGCAGGAAATGAACAGGGGAGAAACCTCACGACTTTACTGGTGCTGTCAATCACATTTCCCTGGCGTGTAACGTCAAATCCCTTCCTCCGCACTGCCCAAGGTTTAAACAAGTCAGGACATTCCCAGAATACTTCCTAAATGACATTTCATTTTAAATTGGACTGAATCATAAGGACCGTACCTGTTTTCCAGAGCCACTTTGCACCAGCAGCAAGCAACCTGTGTACAGAAAAATCTGCATGTATGCCTGGCCTGCCAGTTAAGACCAGCATGGCAGTTAATTATATTCATTCATTTGCAACAAATTATTCTTTTTAATGACTTGCATTTTTTTTTTGTTTGTTGGGAATGAGCAGTCTAATGATAGTTTTCCTACGCGTGATGCGTTAAACGCATCCTCATTACGGAAGCGCTTGGTCTGATTGGAGGGAGCAGGGAGATGCTCAGGTGGGGTCAGGAGGTCCTGTTACAGGTAATTAGGGAGCCCCTTCTTTCATATGAGGGAGCATGTTGGACTCTTTTCACTGTCACTCGGGCTGATGAAATGTTAATCAGCGCGGTCATGCATTATGGATGGGAATCTGTGATGCTTTGTCGTCGCAGCGTGCCACAGGCGATTGTGTGTCCCGCTCAGCTCTGTGAGTTCTGTTCTTCTTTTGCTAATAATGAAGGGGAAAAGCAAACAAAAGCACCGACACATTTGCAAAGGCTTCAAAAATCATCATTTTCAACACTCCTGTGTGTGCCAGGTTTCTTTCAGCCAAACGTTTGATCTATTAAAGTTGCTGAAAACAGATGTTTAATTTCATTCAGAATTGTTTTTTTAAGCTTATATTAATACATACGGGTATTTGGTTTACTTTCAGTAACCAGTTGTCCTCACTTTCAGTAATTAGGACCCAAATTATTTTCACTTAAGAGTCTTTAATCAATTTAAATGTATCACATTTAAAAAGATATTCTTAACACATGACAGAAAATGAAAGCATTATTTAATTTGACTGATTAACACTGGGGTGTCAATATAGGATATGTATTCTTCATGGTATGTAAAGATATTTCTGACCTATCATGACAGGGCTGCCCGACCCTGTTCCTGGAGATCTACCCTCCTGTAGGTTTTCACTCCAACCCTAACAGAGCACACATTCAACAGCTAGAGATCCTGTTGAGCTACTAATAAGTAGAATCAAGTGTGTCAAATTAGGGTTCAAATGAAAACCCACAGGAAGGTAGGCCTCCAGGAGCAATAAGGTAAATAAGCCATCCAAACATAAAACGTACTGAATTAAGAAAATTAAAAATTAAAGAGCTTGCTAAAATTCTAGGATTGGAATTGTGGTTGGAGCATAGGGGTCCCCAGGACCGAGTTTGGGAACCAATTTGCCCTGTTAGATTAATAGACATTCAAAGTGTCTACTTAAGAATAATTAACAGCTCATTGGAATTTGGGAGTTGCAATTATGATTGGAATAAAACACAGTATGCACATGAATCCCCAGGACTGAGTTTGAGAACCCTGGATTCGATCATTTCTGATACCACGATTGTGACCAAATCGTAAAAGGAAACATTCGGGTTTGGTTAAAGTGTCTTTATTGCTCATTTAAGAAGATGGTGTCTGTGAGCTGCGAAAATGCACGTGGTTCTAAAAACAATGTCTTTTGGCGTTATTTAACAGCACGCCAGTAGGTGGCACTATACCATTGACATAATGAAGATCATGTAACACTGTATTCAGAAAGATCTCAAAACAACTCCGCATAAACAGTCATCGCAATTCCCCAGTTTCACTTGAACACAAAAAGACCACTGGACAAAGCTGTATTTATGGCAGGAATGATGAACGAGGCTTTATGGTCCCATCGGAAGGCATAACTTTTCTCTGACAATTGCACGCTTGAGAGTTTTTCTCGACCTTTTTTCCAGTGACGCATTCTGCCGCTTGTCCACTAGGTGTCACCACCAACATTTGGATTCACAGGCGCCACGAAAGCTCACCACTCTGAAATCAATTCGTAGATGAATGGGATTACGACAAAGATTCTATCCGTTTACATCCTCACCTGTAAGCATAGAATGGTTACCTTGCTAAACCTGAGAAACAGCACTAGTTACAAACACGTTTAAAGATGGAAATCCTTTATTTTCTTTAAATTGAACATAATAATATTCCTATTTTCACAGAGTAACTATTTGTGATAGAATTTTGCCATGACAGACTACAAGCAGAGCAATCTGTAGTCAAAAGGGCTCACTGACTGACTTACTTACCCTAACTGAGCGGGAATCTTGTACCGATGAGGGCTTGCTGTTCACAAAACCTTTCTTAAAGTATTCTTACTTTTGTTCTTAAAAATGTTCCTACGAAAAAGCAATATGAGATTTCATGACCATATTGTGCAGACCTTTGTTTTTGTGTGTATCCCAGGTGTATGAGATGATGAATGCTGGCTGTTTGTACATTTTATCTGCAATCCTGTTCATGTAATTAGCACAACAGCCATTAACAAATACAGATAATTAAAAAAATTATGATTGCCCAACTGCTCTTGGAAACGTTCTTACACGCAGTTTACGATCAAATGTGATCGTACAGTACGCATGTTTTGTGAATGAGGCTCATTGTTCTGGCTGCTAGGAATCAGGGGGTTGAGGAAGAGTATAAGCATTGCCTTCCTCTCCACGGTCACAGCTATGTTAAACTCTTCACGGCCATGATTCCTCTGGCCAGTCTCCAAAAATCTCCTTTCCTGATGGACTGAAGTTGCTAGTTACATAGGTCCAGGTGTTGGGTAGGTCCATCTGTGTGCGTGTGTGTGTGTGCAAGCAGGTATATTAAGGTGTTGGGTGTTTTTTTTTGCCTGCATTGTCACAGTTGCCACAGTCACAAGCTTTTTTATGAAACACCGCACACAGACTTTCCAGTTTACGGTACGGTTCCGTGTTCCCCAGAACATCCTCCAGGTGACTCTCACTTCTGAAAGGATTCATAAGAAAGATCAAACTGTGCCTGACCCTGGCGGCGATGGGGTTCAATTGCTATCGATTCCTCCTTCAGGTTTAATGAGCGGCGGGGGAGTTACTGGGCCCCGCGTGTTTTGGGTTTAATGAGGCAGAGAGAGACGAGTGTCGATATTAATGCAATCTGGCGCTCCCGGCCCTCCATCCCCTTAAACGGGGGATTTACATTTCTCTTTAGCCGATTAGACCGCTAGCCTGGAGCTCGTAACTCAAACGCCCTCTCTCGCACGGACGCTCCCCAGCGCTCTCGTCTCTTTTCATCGTAAATAACGCCGCGTCTAAACCTGCGGCCTGGGCGCAGACATCAGTGCGCATTCCGATCACTTCCTGTTTCGCGGCTTCCTCCTCGATTAATCCATCTGTCGCCCGTTAATCTGCTTCCTAATGAGTCTAATAACCACTCGTCAGGTGCGGTGAATGATGACAGAGAAGTTGAGAACTGTGGATATATTCACAGTCACGTGAACACTATATCAACCCATTCCCGAAATGATCTTTTATTGCCATGGCAGTACTGCACACCGAGATGAACACATGATGTAGAAAACAATTTTAATTATCCCTGCCCACGCTGGTCGGTATGTAAAATCCTGAATATAAAGATGAGGCATGCTGTGTATTAATTTAACATTTTTTTCATGTTCTGATTTTGATTTGATGTTGCCTCCTCTCTAATGCACGAGCAACTCACAGTCCCTTAATATCAGCACTAACTCCTGCAGGTCAGTTCTCATTGTATTCCTATGAGTCTGCGTTCGAGGTGACCTCACTCAGACGTCTGTCACTGTGTTTTCCTCGAAATGTCGATAGTTAGAAGAATTCAAGTCTCCTCTGTCCATTCCAGTCTGTCGTCCTGGCTAGCCCAAGGCTAACGTGGATGTAAATTCAAGGCCCACAGAATAATGAGCAGATTAGAGCACTAAAGGCAGAACATTCATGGTCAAAGTGCACATTTCCATAAATCTCCAAATGAGCCGAAGCTGACCTGACCTTTACAGGTACAAACTTTCTGCAAAACGTAATGTATGATTTACCACATTTGCATTGACTGCAGATTCAAAATAAGAGACTAAATTGAACATGCCACATGCTAAGGCTTGGGCATTCTGTCTACTGAATACTTGTGTACATTTCCCTTGGCAGATCTATAACAGCTTACAAACATTTCCTATCGCCAGTGAAGTCTTTAGTCTTATTTTGGTATTTTATCCTGTCCTTACTGGCATTGCTCTTCAAGCTCAGAAATGTCCTCGCATGCCCAGAATGTCTGAAATCTCTCCGCACATTTCCAATAACACTCAAGTCGGCCATTCCAATACCCTCATCTTTCTGTCCTGTAAGTACCTCGTGGTTCATTTTTAGATGTGCTTGGGTTCATTGTTTTTGTGAAAGATCCATTTGTGGCCCAGTTTGAACTTCCTGAGGACACCAGGTTTTCAGGCAAAATATCTCAATACTTCTTAGAGTTATTTATTCCATTCTTCCGTGAATACATTGTACATTCAGAGATTCACATACTATGTTAATTTTAGCCATTATTTTGAATCCGTAATAAATGGAAACAAATAGTAATGGTAGATTAAAAGTTCCAAAACGATGTCATGTTTAACTTTTTTACGATAACGAACACTGAAAGCATTGCTGGCGGGAGTTCAACTGATCCACAGGTCTTACTGTCCTGCTCTTTGATTCACTTAGCGAGTGTTTGCTGCTGGCCAATCACAGTTCAGATCATTTAATAACGGGGTAGGATGCAGTCATTTATCCATATCGCATAGAACAGGCTTGACAAGCTTTTTTGCTGAATCATTTGGTCAGCTGTCATCAATCCTGTCTTTATTTGCATTCACAGTTTAATAGCAATCCATCCTGTGTGTTTAGAATCCCGCCACAGGGAGGTTCCATTAGAAAGGGGCGATGATGTAATATTAACATGCCCACATTTTAAACACTGACAAGGTAACAGGAGAAGGAAAGGTGGGATTAATTCAGTACTGCAAGTCCGCTGAAGGGTGGACGCCATCTTGCCTCATCGCATCTTCATATGGTGCAAATGAGTACCCAGGAATAATAATTAAGAAAATGGTATGTTTCAAACGACGTTAAACCTAACAGGGGAAAGCTCCATTTTAAATACACAGACATAATGGCAGCAAAAAACCCTTTCTATCTTCGGAAAGGGAGTTTGAATCACATCCTAATTATATGAACGATACAGTACCCAAAGATGCTGGATTTTAACATTCACTATTTTTACACATCATGTTATAATAAGCAAAAAGGCAATCCTTCAACTGTTTTCATTGTCATTATTGCTCTATTACTTATTTGACAGTTATACAGAGCAAAACATCCATAACCCGTATGAGAATGTGTTGGGAATGTGGAAGTATTTTTCTCTGTCCCATTTGTCAATTAATCTACTGTCAGGACATCTGGTTAGCAGTGGAAAATATCTCCAAATCCGAACGGATAATCCACGCAGGCAAACATCCCGCTGGGAACAGCTGCAGGGCGGCGGGATTAAGGAGACTGTAATGCTCTGTCCTGGCAGACTGACTCCCCAGCTCTCTGATAAACATGTTCCTGTTTCTGGCTGTCCAGGCCTCTGATGCACATTTAATCTCCTTCCCAAACACAACTTCTGCTGTCAGGATGGCTATCCCACAGCCACGGGTCCCACAGGCCCCCACGGAACCCCCACAGAACCCCACAGAACCCCCACAGAACCCCACGGAACCCCACGGAACCCCCACAGAGCCCCCGTGGAACCCCTGTGGGTGAGCGTGTGGTTATCCGTGTGACCTATGACCCAGGATGCGAAAGGGAGATGATCAGAAACGCTGCGCTAATGTACCGGCTTGCGTAACCTGATTTGCCCGGATTACCCAGCCTGACCTTTCTCAGGCACGTGTCGCACACAGGCAGGGGATTCTGTGTGCACCATTACGTAATGGGCCCTGAAGTTCAGCCGTGGCTTTGGTGTGCATTTATTTATTCATTTATTTACTCTTGTTCTTTTAGCTGAGTTACAGAAAACATTTTTTTTAATGGTGGGACTCTTTGCTTAAATGGTACAGTAACAGCATCACTCACAGGGGGTGGTTTTCTGATTAAAATGAATTTAGGTGTTTGATCTAGAGTAGTAATATAGAAATGGACATTATGTACTGTTATAAATCAGCAAGGCTTGCTCTAACCAACCAGTAACCTACTGTAGTTCAGAAGCAGAGGACAGAAATACCATAGAGTCTAAAGTAGAGCTGTCTAATCCTGTTCCCGGAGATCTAAAGTCCGGTAGGTTTTCACTCCAACCCTAACAAAGCTCACCTCATTCAACGGCGAGAGCAAGGCTGCCCAACCCTGTTCCAGGTTATCTATAGTCCGGTAGGTTTTCATTCCAGCACTAACCAAACACACCTCATTTTACATCTAGAGCAGGGCTTCCCAATCCTGTTCCAGGCGATCTACCATCCTGAATATTTTCACTCCAGACCTAACAAAGCACAACCTCATTCAACAGCTAGAGATCTTGTTGAGCTGCTAATTAGTAGAATCAGGTGTGCCAAATGAAGGTTTAAATGAGAACCCACAGGGTGGTAGCAGTCTCAGTTATGGCCTTCATTGTCCGTAATAAAAACTGTAACTACAAGCAGCTCCTAACTACAGATTCTTGTAGTTTTCTCCTGGAATTTACACACTCAAAGTCCTTGTCTTGTTCTTGTCAAAGTCCTTGCCAACAGTCTCACAGACAGTCACACACCATTGACCTGAGTGAAAACAAGAGATTTGTCAGCTATTGTTGAACATCTGTAATATTCTGTTCATCGTGCCCCTTCTTCATACAGTTATAAACAAGTATATGACACCTGTGACTCATTTTAAATCAAAGTGAATCATATGAATACCTGTTACTCTGTTGTATCGCAAAATATCATGAGATAACATGGGGAGAAGGTAAGATTAAGATCGACTCTAGTTATCGAAACAATCGAATGCTCTGATATTATTTGCTGCTGCTTCTAGCTGCCGAATGAAATTAATTGACGATAAAAACAATGAACGCAACAGATGTCCCATTGATATTTAATGAGGCAGCAAAGTACCGGCATCATCTACTGAACATTATGGAAAGCGGACGACTAGAGGAGACAACAGAACATAAATAATTGATTTATAATCACTTCAGGATCATTTTTATTACCTTAAATATTTCATGCAGGTGTTAATATTTTGACCGGTAGACTTAACAGGGATGAGTTACATACAGTAGTTTATGTATTTGCTGAAGACTCAACAACACAACAGCAACACCCCTCGTGGGATTTCAGCCTGGGGCAAAGTTACTCAGCCACGACATGATTACTGCTGAAAGTCACTAGCTGCACATGCTGTCTGGTGCTTTGCCAGAAAACAAAATTAATTACATTTCTTGTATGTTTTATGGGCATTGTTTTCGGGAGAAGGGTCGGGGAGAACTGGAAGCATGTGGAGGCTGGATCTAGAGTATCCCACAATCTCCCCTGCCTCCCCGTTCATGGAAGTGGAGAAGGCTCTCTGGTCAGCTGTTTTAATTTCCAGGATAACGCAGAAGGGCCACACCAAGGTGTTACAGCCAGATTATAGAGACTGAAGGTAAAATCAACAAATCAAGTGACTCATCTCGTTCTGCCCAATCATAAAATGCTCCTAAACCTTCAGCGTGTGCCCTGCAGGTTCAGTGAAGGTTATCAATCAGAACTTCCATAATGTCCACTACAGGAAAACGGCAGGAATGAGAATGTGAGAAGGGCATTAACCCAGTCAGGGAGAAAACGAGCTTTCTCTCACGAGCTTGCTTTATCGACCCCCTATATTATACTTAAAAGGGCCACAGGAAGAAGAAGAAAAAAAAACAGGTAGCCTTGGAAAAACAAAAGAATAATCACTGGTTACAGGCAGGCAAGGTTCTCACAAAAATAAATAAATAAATATAAATAAGTGGCACAGACTGCAAGGGCTTTTCCCCATTAGAATAAACGCACCAGTAGCTGTTCTTGAATGGCAATGGAACTGCTGCCATTTAATCCTCATAATGAAGTATATGTACTTTTTACATAAATAAATAAAGAACACTTTTAGACACCGCATTGCACTTATTTTAGTCATGCGGGATATAAATAGCCTACTTGTAAACTGGAGGAACTGGCTATCATTATCCATTCATATCGCGAAGAGCTAGTTATCAGCCTGTCCCTCTAAACTCCACTACATGAACTATAAAATTTGGACTTCCACTTCTCCAGTTAGTTTATTGCCTCGACTATAACCTGCTCAAACGATTTTACTTGTTATGATTGACCCCTTATTACATTTCTGTAACATCCATTCTACCGCTACTTGGCGGCCAGTGATGGATGGGCTGCCCCTATATAGGCGGGTTCCTCCAGAGATTTCTTCTCATCGGGTAGTTCATTCTCGCCACCGTTTGAGGGGTTTCTCCCCACTGGGAGTTCTTTACCCCACGTGCTTGTTATTTGGGGGTTCAGGCCTGGTTTTTGCTCGGTTTTTGTTCTGCTTTTGGATTTTCTGCTATTCTGTAAAGCTTCTTTGTGACAGTTTTCTACAAAAAAAGCGCAATACAAATAAAACTGACTTGATTAGATTTTGGTATTTTAAAAAAATATATACGGTCACGACATCCTCGATCGTGTGACGCCCACCACCCCTAAAAACCTCCATTGCCAGCGAATATTTTGGCGTCATTTCCAGGATATTGAGGGGAAAGGGGGGGGGACGCATAGGCATGAAGGCGGAGGCAGCGCCCTCGCTGTAGCAGGACGAGAACTGGAGGAGGTGGTGGAAGGAGGCGGTACAGAGAGCGCCAGACTGCGGCGCCGCCACCACGGAGCCCAGGGATATTCCGCACACTGTCATGAAGGGGGACAATACCTTTTGAAGTGACGTACAGGCAGCCTGTCGGTTGTGTTCATAATCCGCACAGGAGGAGTTGGTCGTTTAAAAACGGGACCTATTTATGTTTTGGGTGGTTTTGCTTGGCGTAGCTAGCTGACGTTAGCGAAGAAATCGCCCAAGGATGCTGCGGTGGATACGGCAGCAGCTGGTAAGCAGCTCCTGGTGTCTCTGGTTGATTTTGCTGGCTTTTTTATGGCTACCGTGTGGCTGCTCCGCCGTGGACTCCAGAAGGGGATCACCAGGTCTAGCGCTCCGGGTCTGGCTTCGTAGCCGCGACGTTTCCTCAAATGACAAGCCTGATATTCTCAAATGAAGCTAAGCTAGCATGCGGCTAACTGGCCTGTCTAGTTGTAGCGCTGTTAGCCGGGCCCATTAGTTTACGTGGTGTTTAGTCGGTGCTTTGTCTGATAAAAAAAGCAATTATCTTAGCTGAGGAGATTAATGCCCAGTTAAAATAAATACTGCCAGGCTATTAGACAGCTATACGCGGCTCAGTGATATGTTCGCTACTGTCTGCTAACTTTGATGGAAAAGTTGTCCATCATCAGTTAACTGTGGTTAATGAAGTGTTCACTCAAGTTTACTTTAGCCTTAGTTAACCGTGTGGACTAGTTAGTCTACCTGTGTTTAGCTACGAATAAGTAGACTAACACCTATCAACTGTTCTATATTTTATCTTCTTATTAGTAACGAATTTGCTGTGAAACCTGACTCTAGCTTGTTTAGTTCTGGAGACGTGGAACTAATTCTGGTTTTAAGTAACTTATTCATATTTTAACCATTTTGTTTTCCAGACCCCTTCAGCTAATGACTATAGCTGGACTATTCTGAGAGAACCGTTTAGCTAGCAATTAATGTTTGTTGACTTAACTGGAAGTTAGCTAAGCTGGCAAACGCTTGGTATCGTTAACTTGTAAAGTTAGCGTCAAGTAGATAGCTGGGCTAGCTGAGCTGTGCAGCCACCACAGTTCGTGATTAGTTATCTAGACCGTTAGGCTAGGCACTCCCAGCAGTTCACCGTTTTTAACGTCTGAAGTTTTAAAAAAACATATCTAGAGCTAATTACTTGGCAAACATGACTAAATATTTGTCTAGCTCATTGACCTGCTAATAGCTAGCAAGCTAAGTTAGCAAATGTTTGCTGGCCAGCTAGCTAGCTAACGTTTCATTGATGGGGCTACAACGAACTAGAGACTAACAACCGAGTTTATTCAAATTGTCTATCATAAGTAGTTAAGACTGTAACTGTATTAACGATACCAGAATATGTCGCTATTCACCAGGTTACTGTGCTAACCGTTATGTCACCCATATAGCACACCACATTCGTTAGCTAATTGGGCTGAAGGCGATGCGGCGTAGTTAATTAATTCGTAATTAATCAGAATGGATTGTTGCTTATCATTTCGACACAGACGTCGTAATGTAATTTCCGTTGAACGGTTTACTGAGACCAGTTACACCGCAGTGCCATGGTATTCGGAAAGTGCATCTATAATCTCTATCTGTTGAAAATAGTATTTTATTTGCTTTTTTTGGTGAGTAATTTTGTGTGTGTGTGAGAGAGAGAGAGGAAGAGAGAGCTTTTTATAAACAATGCCCTAGATCCCTGCACGATGCTTCATGCTTGAAATTAGATTAAAAATCCATTATGTGATTGTGGCATTGGCAATTGGCTTTTCCGAAGTTGTGACACATTATTAATAGATGTCCCCAAATATCACGTAGCTGATTCACGCAAATATTTTTTTTCTTAATAACATAGCCTACCTGCTTCAGTATAAACAAGGCATTGACCATCATTGCTCACAGAGGAAAACCCGATTCCATTTTATGAACCTGAATGAAATGTCCGCATATGCATAATCGTGATTTAGAACACATCTTTGGACTTTTCTTTAAATAATAGCGTTCAACTAGAAAAAACAAAGATGCATAATCTCGAAATATCAATAGTCCAATGTCTGAAAATTTGTCCGACCAGAAAATTATCTCCGTTTTTGTAGGAGGAGCTGAAGAAGCACTTGCTGCTGTTTTTGGCTCTAATGATGTGATTTGAGCTGAAGTTGCATGCGGGAGTCATGACTGAAATGCTAGTGGGGTTTCTCCGGCTGCGGGTTGATTGCATCGTTCAGATCGGTTTAATTGCAGAGATAGGGGGTGGAAGATGAGAGAGAAAGAGAATAAGAGTGTCTTCATTTTCGCTTGCGTTTTGAAACATTCGTCTGTATCCAAAGAGAATGGTACAGCAGGTGTTGTGATTGTTGCATGGGTGAGAGCAACTACGTGAGGTCAGCTTGCAGGCAGAAGTAGCCTACAGGAGGGTAAACTCATTTTATTTATGCTCGGCTGATTGGATCCTGCCAGTAAAATTCTCCAAAGAGTCCTTCACTGGCGGACACACAATCTCTTCCCTTTTTCTAAAAAACAAAACCAGTTTATTTCCCTTCTGTTCAGCAGGGTTGGTCTGTGTGGTTCAGTAGGGGCCTTTTAAGTGGCTGTTGTTGTTTGGTTTCTATGATGCAACTCATCTGGTCAGTATGTAAATGTGCTGTTGTATTTGTCTGTGAAATGGAGGTGTCAGGTAACGTGGTGCTCGCTTGTGTGGTCTGATTGGACCTGAAGGGAGCTCACATCTTTCACAGGTGTTTTCCCCTTAGCCCGTTCTCCTGGCACACACCGCACTACGGCCCGAATCTTTCGCGGTGGCTTTGCGGACGCGGTTGAATTCCCCGACCGTGCGCTTTACGTGTGCCAGCTGATACGGTCTGTCGTTTGAAGTGCAGAAGCGAGCTCAGCTGCTGGGCGTTGTGGGGCATTGTTGCAGTGCGCTGCGCTGTTGCCGTGATTGACGCTACGACGCTCTGCGTTGTTGCAGGAAGGACCACCGTTGTCGTGTGGTGCTCGATGCGTTGGGAGCTTGATTGACAGCGGCTGATTTCCTCTGAGATTTAGTGGTCTGGCGGCGGCAGGGGCTGTTCGGTTCAGCAGGGCGTACGCTGACCCTTCCGCCACAGACGGAGGGGAGGAGAGACGGCGGCCGCCCCCCCTCCGACAGCCGTTACCTGCGCAGTCGTTATCTCCAGCTCATTAACCTCGCTCTGATTACACACAGTCCCGCGAGCTCCTTTAATAGAGCGCAGTCCCCGCTCTCAGAATGAATTTTTAATTGGTAACGGATAACCGGTGACAGATTCATCATTCATAATGAAAGGCGCTCTGACGGTTTATCACTGTTTGTTAAGAGTCCCTTTCAGAAGATTAGAGGGGATTTATTGAATGTAAATGAGTGCTTTGTGGGGGATGAACGGAGCCTGATGACATTCGGTATTTTACTCGTAGTTTCTCTTTCTGTTTGCTTTTGCTTCGTGTTTTCAACCAGGAGATGCTTTGCATGATTAGGAATATTTGGTATTTATTGCAGGGCGGGCAGATCTGTTCCAGTGGAGATTTAGGCCCGTGCTGTTTTCAGATTTGCCTGCACTCTGATGTGATTTGTGATCGGTTAGTCCAGGAGTTTATTGAACATTCACTTCATCACCCCCCCCCCCCCCCCGTACTGGATGTTAAAGAATATTAGAGGTGCTGCTGGTCAGCAGAGCAGAGTTAGGAGCTGTGTAAACACCCCCCTTATCCCCCCCCCCCCCAATGACAGGCCTCTGAAATATGAGCTCCTGGGTCAGTATGTCTCTGGTGTTCGACGCCGTTTGTCGTTTCCTTGTTTGCGGTGTTAATTGCTCCTCGTTTCTACGTAAATCAATAAAGGCGGTGACTGTGGGCTGAAACAGACACACCTGCAGCTCCGCACACAGGCCTGGTGAAACGGACACACCTGCAGCTCCGCACACAGGCCTGGTGAAACGGATACACCTGCAGCTCCGCACACAGGCCTGGTGAAACGGATACACCTGCAGCTCCGCACACAGGCCTGGTGAAACGGACACACCTGCAGCTCCGCACACAGGCCTGGTGAAACGGACACACCTGCAGCTCCGCACACAGGCCTGGTGAAACGGACACACCTGCAGCTCCGCACACAGGCCTGCTCACCTGTACGGCGGTGTCACGCTCCGTGACAGGCAGCTGGGAAGAAAAGGGGGGTTTATTTTATTCTTTTGGTTTTTGTGAAGGTGGGAGGCTTTTTCCATGCCTTGTGTAGGTCTCTTCTGTAAAGGTCAGTCGAGTCGACTTTCACGGTAGTCCAAAAGGTGTGCTAGCTTTCCCTGGAAGTACCTGTAGCACTGCAGTGTGCTGTACTGGAGCAATTCTTATCACAGGTGTGTTAATGCTTGTGTCAGGTCCTGGGTTTTTTTTTGTTTTCAGTAAACTGAAGGACTCTGGGTAATCCGCCTGGTCCTGTGTATGCACATGTACACACTTACTCTCTCTGTCTCACTTTCTCACATAAACACACACACATACACATATAAACACACTCTCACACACACACACACATACAAACACACACACATACACTCACACACACACACTCGTATGTATACATGCACACACACACACACACAAACACACTCGTATATATACACACACATGCACACTCGCTCACACTCACACAACACGCACACTCGCTCATACTCACGCACACGCTCACACACACATACACATATAAACATCCACTCACACACGCACACACTCGTATATATACGTGCACACACACACTCACTCACACACACACGCACACACACACACAAACACTCGTATATATACATACACATGCACACTTGCTCACGCACACGCTCACACACACACACACACACACACACATACACACACACGCACACTCGCTCACACTCACGCACACGCTCACACACACACACACACACACATACACACGCATGCACACTCGCTCACACACACACACACACACACACACACACACTCGCACACAGAGCCAGTCGAGCAGCAGTAATTGAAAGCATGTGTTCCCATCAGGCTGTGATGACGTGGCCTGGTTTGGCTGGCTGAAGGTCCGTCTCTCCAGTCCTGAACATTATCTTTCCAAGTCTGCTTGCCAGTAATTACCTACGCTTTTCCAAATTATGCTAAAGCTCTATGGATGTATGTATGTAAGCACACACACACACGTGTGTATATGTGGAAATATATATGCTTGGATGTATGTATATACTGTATGTAGCCATTAGCCACAGCCCTGAGATTACATAGGGACAGCAGGAATGCTGTTGCAGGAAAGGTACTGAGCTTCGTTTGTTTGATTGACATTATTGTGCCTCAGTGCTTAAATTGTGTTTTGGACCTGCATTATTTCATGGAAAAGCAATGTGGAAAAAATGCCTGTCTCCTGATTCGGCTCACATGATGAGCGCCCCCCCTCGCCCCCCCCCCCCAGCTGACGCGTGGCGGTAAATCTCAGCTGGGGGGCCGTATTTCCTTTGGCGTTACGGCCGCCGTAAATAAAGACAGCCCCCGGAGCCTCTGTTGGGGCTGGAAGTGGATTTACTCGCCGGTGATACTGCAGTGATCCCCTTAATGCAATTTCATCACTCATCCGCTGCACAGCTGTGAGGGCTGGGGCCTGGGGGGCTCGCGTAGCGTACTCAGAGTGGTGTCGGATTGCACAGAACACAAGCACCCCCCCCCCCCCATCTTTAAAAAGGGCAGTGTGAGTGTAATCTCTCAGTCCGGTGCCGTTTGTTATCTTAAAAACGGTCCTAGTACTAACGGAGTGATGAGACCCCCCCCCCCCCCCCAAACTTAAACAGACTGGGGAGGTGTCTGGCTGCATGCAGCTGTCACTGTGTAGGCCAGAGCAGGATACCCCCCCCCCCCACGCTTGCCCTTGTGGGGGTTTGGGCCAGGGTCCACTGTGAAGAAGATTGTGACAAATGTTTGTAAATTGCACAATACAAATAAATTTGATTTGATTTAATTTGATATCTCCTGCCACGGGCTGTGTGGTTCTTCCTGTTCCTGTCTGATACGATTGTTTTGTTGATATTCCTCCTTCTCACTCCACTCACGTCTGTGCACCTTGCCTAATGACAGATGACCCTTAACCTCTGGCACATACGTACAAATGGTTTAAATTTACAGACCTATTAGTGCTGTGCTGTGTGACGGTTTTTACGGGGACGTGTGGGATGATCTTCACAGCAGCACTGCAACGCAATGTTGGGAAAATATGTGCTGCAGTTCTGTCACAGTGCTGTATTGCCCTCGTATGAAATCAGTTTTCTTTAATGGTTTCTGCATTTGTGACACTCACAGGGAAAAAAATGTTTTTATTCCTGAAACAGTTGCCACTTGGGATTCAGCCCACACATTTAGGAGTAAATGGTGCTGAAGAGTTGTGAGGTAATTTTCCAGATGAGCGGAATCCTGGCGAAATTGTTGGCACTTAAATTCGTCAGAGTGCAGTGTTTCCAGAAGTGGGAAGTCCAACTGCCTTAAAGAGAGCTTTGCAATTCAAAAAGGGCAACAAATTTAACTGGCAAATTATGAAACTTTACGCATGCTGGTTGTAGAAGTGTGGGGTGTTTGTAGTCCTCCCAGCTTTGAAACATTACTGTGCAGCAGCCTTCTCTGTCAATCATACTGTGTCCAATCAGAACCCAGCTACACAGGGCTTTCTCTGTGTCAGTCATGCAGTGTGTCCAATCAGAACCCAGCTACACAGGGCTTTCTCTGTGTCAGTCATGCAGTGTGCCCAATCAGAACCCAGCTACACAGGGCTTTCTCTGTGTCAGTCATGCAGTGTGTCCAATCAGAACCCAGCTACACAGGGCTCTCTCTGTGTCAATCATACTGTGTGTCCAATTGGAACCCAGCTACACAGGGCTCTCTCCGTGTCAATCATACTGTGTGTCCAATCAGAACCCAGCTACACAGGGCTCTCTGTGTCAGTCATGCAGTGTGTCCAATCAGGACCCAGCTACACAGGGCTCTCTCCGTGTCAGTCATGCAATGTGTCCAATCAGAACCCAGCTAGACGGCCCTCATCGATCAACACTAGGGCATTCATCAGCAGTTCAGGCTCGTTCAGACCAAAGAGTCATCGCCTGACTGCGCTGTCGCAGAGAGATATGGGGACGTTTGATTTGTGTGAACATTTGCTGTCAACCGTTGGCATCTGCAAGATTCTCTGTGTCAAATATTGAGTTTGGATTTGAAGAAGATATTGGCAGAGTATTAGCCTGCATTTGGTACGCACACAGACTCTGTGTTAAAGTGACGGTCATTGCATTGTTTTGCCATTGTTTTGATTTGAACTTCCTAGTCTTTACCTCAAGACGTTATTAAATGTTTTGGAAAACTGGGCAGTACCATCATGGCTGCTCATAAAATGTTACCTGGACTGGCCTTTAGGCGGAAATGTCTCATCGGACTGTTTGAGTTGCTGTTTGTATTTGTGTGTATTATATGTCTTTATGTTCTGCGTATGCATTATAAGGCTGTGAGATTAGTGTCAGGCTCCGTCCTGCCTGTGCCAGTGCTCAGCAGGCAGGAAGCAGACCCGGGTCAAATACGCATTTGTTTTGGATTCAAATATTTTTCTACGCTTTACTGATCTTGTCTGGTGTATTGGAACCAATGAAATACTCTCCAAAAGTGCCTCCCGCCTTCTCGCCTTCTGGTCAGGTCAAATCCCGCCTTCTGGTCATACTGGCAGGCTCAATTACACCAGGCAAGATCAATAGAGCGCTCAAAAGTATTTGAATCCAAAACAAATACGTATTTGACCCAGGTCTGGTAGGAAGGGTTTCCAGGGGGTAGCCTGTCACTTACAGACGGTGTGTCTGCGATCTGCCTGTTCCAGCTGCGCAGTCCTGTAGTGCAGTTCAGCTGCGCAGTCCTGTCACGCAGTCCAGCTGCGCAGTCCTGTCACGCAGTCCAGCTGCACAGTTCTGTTGCGCAGTCCTGTTGCGCAGTCCCTGCGCAGCTCAGCTGGTGGAGTGCAGACTGAAAAGCTGTTTTTTTTTTTAGCAGAACTCGCACGCTCATGCGCCCCCTCCTGAACCTGAGTAAGAGGGTGCAGCGAGGGCCGCTTGTTCAGAGGTGCGTTTCCTGACCGGGTGCTCGACTCTCCCTCTCTCTCTCTCTCTCCCCCTCTCTCTCTCTCTCTCTCCCTGCTCCAGGGCTTCGACCCTCCCCACCAGAGCGACACCAGGACGGTGTACATAGCCAACCGGTTTCCCCAGCACGGCCATTACGTCCCGCAGAAGTTTGCCGACAACAGGATCATCTCCTCCAAGGTGAGACCGGACAGGGCGTCCCTGCAGCGCTCAAACAAACCAGCGCGTTTTACTGCTGAACCACCCGGGAGTGCCAGGAAGAGGCCTTAAACCAAACACACGCTGGCGCTGTGAAGTTAACCTGCTGCTTACCAGCCGGGAGTGCCAGGAAGAGGCCTTAAACCAAGCACACGCTGGCGCTGTGAATTTAACCTGCTGCTTACCAGCCGGGAGTGCCAGGAAGGGGCCTTAAACCAAACACACGCCGGCGCTGTGAAGTTAACCTGCTGCTTACCAGCCGGGAGTGCCGGGAAGAGGCCTTAAACCAAACACACGCTGGCGCTGTGAAGTTAACCTGCTGCTTACCAGCCAGGAGTGCCAGGGAGAGGCCTTAAACCAAACAAACACTTAACCTGCTGCTCATTCTCTGAGCTGCGCAGGTCTTTGAGTCCGGCTCTCACATCCTCCACTCACCTGGTTTCTCTTTCCCCTCCACAGTACACCGTCTGGAATTTTGTACCCAAGAATTTATTTGAGCAGTTCCGAAGGATCGCCAATTTCTACTTTCTCATAATATTCCTGGTCCAGGTGAGTGTGGCGTCTGCTGCCAGGTACTGAGTGAGTCAGTGATGCGTGACGGATGTGAGGCTCAGTGGTGGGTGATGTGGATCTCTGGGTTTGCTATGGATGTGAGGCTCAGTGTGTGATGAGGTGGATCTCTGGGTTTGTTATGGATGTGAGGCTCAGTGGTGGGTGATGTGGATCTCTGGGTTTGTTATGGATGTGATACTCAGTGTGTGATGAGGTGGATCTCTGGGTTTGTTATGGATGTGAGGCTCAGTGGTGGGTGATGTGGATCTCTGGGTTTGTTATGGATGTGATACTCAGTGTGTGATGAGGTGGATCTCTGGGTTTGTTATGGATGTGAGGCTCAGTGTGTGATGAGGTGGATCTCTGGGTTTGCTATGGATGTGAGGCTCAGTGTGTGATGAGGTGGATCTCTGGGTTTGCTATGGATGTGAGGCTCTGTGTGTGATGAGGTGGATCTCTGGGTTTGTTATGGATGTGAGGCTCAGTGTGTGATGAGATGGATCTCTGGGTTTGTTATGGATGTGAGGCTCAGTGTGTGATGAGGTGGATCTCTGGGTTTGCTATGGATGTGAGGCTCAGTGTGTGATGAGGTGGATCTCTGGGTTTGTTATGGATGTGATACTCAGTGTGTGATGGGATGGATCTCTGGGTTTGTTATGGATGTGAGGCTCAGTGGTGGGTGATGTGGATCTCTGGGTTTGTTCTGGATGTGAGGCTCAGTGGTGGGTGATGTGGATCTCTGGGTTTGTTCTGGATGTGAGGCTCACTGGTGGGTGATGTGGATCTCTGGGTTTGTTCTGGATGTGAGGCTCAGTGGTGGTTGATGTGGATCTCTGGGTTTGTTCTGGATGTGAGGCTCAGTGGTGGGTGATGTGGATCTCTGGGTTTGTTATGGATGTGAGGCTCAGTGGTGGGTGATGTGGATCTCTGGGTTTGTTATGGATGTGAGGCTCAGTGATGGGTGATGTGGATCTCTGGGTTTGTTATGGATGTGAGGCTCAGTGGTGGGTGATGTGGATCTCTGGGTTTGTTATGGATGTGAGGCTCAGTGGTGGGTGATGTGGATCTCTGGGTTTGTTCTGGATGTGAGGCTCAGTGGTGGGTGATGTGGGTCTCTGGGTTTGTTATGGATGTGAGGCTCAGTGGTGGGTGATGTGGATCTCTGGGTTTGTTATGGATGTGAGGCTCAGTGCGTGATGAGGTGGATCTCTGGGTTTGTTATGGATGTGAGGCTCAGTGGTGGGTGATGTGGATCTCTGGGTTTGTTATGGATGTGAGGCTCAGTGCGTGATGAGGTGGATCTCTGGGTTTGTTATGGATGTGAGGCTCAGTGGTGGGTGATGTGGATCTCTGGGTTTGTTCTGGATGTGAGGCTCAGTGGTGGGTGATGTGGATCTCTGGGTTTGTTATGGATGTGAGGCTCAGTGTGTGATGAGGTGGATCTCTGGGTTTGTTATGGATGTGAGGCTCAGTGGTGGGTGATGTGGGTCTCTGGGTTTGTTATGGATGTGAGGCTCAGTGGTGGGTGATGTGGATCTCTGGGTTTGTTCTGGATGTGAGGCTCAGTGGTGGGTGATGTGGGTCTCTGGGTTTGTTCTGGATGTGAGGCTCAGTGGTGGGTGATGTGGGTCTCTGGGTTTGTTCTGGATGTGAGGCTCAGTAAAGGCCTGCAGCTTCAGGACTCGGGGCGAAGCTGAAGGGGAACAGCTCATTGTGAGCGCTGCAGGAGGAATGCTCGAACACTGATTTCCCTTGTGTGCCTGATTCATTTAATGGGATTACAGAAACCAGGATGAGTTCCTCTATGGCCTCTTGTCTTTGCACAGGCTTATCTGTGTCTTTATGGAGTTAAAATGACAGCGTGATTCCCATGTTGACTGGAACTCTCACTGCCTTTTCCAGCTCATGATAGACACGCCCACCTCTCCCATAACCAGCGGGCTTCCTTTGTTCTTTGTCATCACGGTGACGGCCATCAAGCAGGTGAGCACCAGGAGAGTGCAGCTTCCTGTTTCTCTGGCGTGTCTGTGTCAGTGTGTGTGTGTCTGTGTGAGTGTGTGTGTCTGTGTCTGTGTGTGTGTGTGTGTGTCTGTGTGAGTGTGTGTGTCTGTGTCTGTGTGTGTCTGTGTGTCAGTGTGTGTGTGTCTGTGTCTGTGTGTCAGTGTGTGTGTGTGTCTGTCTGTGTGTGTGTGTGTGTGTGTGTCTGTGTCTGTCTGTGTGTGTCTGTGTCTGTGTGTGTGTCTGTGTCTGTGTGTGTGTCTGTGTGAGTGTGTGTGTGTGTGTGTGTGAGAGTGTGAGTGTGTGTCTGTGTGTGTGAGAGTGTGAGTGTGAGTGTGAGTGTGAGTGTGTGTGTCTGTGTGAGTGTGTGTGTCTGTGAGTGTGAGTGTGAGTGTGAGTGTGAGTGTGAGTGTGAGTGTGAGTGTGAGTGTGAGTGTGAGTGTGAGTGTGAGTGTGAGTGTGAGTGTGAGTGTGAGTGTGAGTGTGAGTGTGAGTGTCTGGGCCCAGCAGCCTCACAGGATCACTGCTCTGAGTAAAACCCGGAACTATGGACTATTTTTCCACTTGAGAGGGTTCCGGGTTTTACTCAGCGCAGTTACCCAGGTAACTCCGCAGCCCTGCTGTGTGATACAGGCCTGGCCCCAGCTCCAGAGCCAGAGCTGAGTCGCTGGAGTGATGGCGCTGTGGTTCCCGCTAACGTCGCCAGCCTGCGGCTTCGCAGACCCGCCCGCGGCTTCACAGACCCGCCCGCTTCCTCTCACAGGGGGGAGAGAAAGAGAGCAGCTGCGGATTCTTTGACATCCATTGAGCGATTATGAGCGGAACGTACACAGCGAGAGCCTTCTCTGCGGTGGAACAGAATCAGCTGCAGCCGTGGTTCCCAATCCTGTTCCTGGGGATCTGCCGTCCTGTAGGTTTTCACTCCAACCCTAATTTGGCACACCTGACTCAACTAATTAACAGCTCAGTGAGATCTCTAGCTGTTGAATGAGGTGCACTTTGTTAGGGTTGGAGTGAAAACCTACTGGGCGGTAGATCTTCAGGAACAGGGTTGATTAGCACTGAGCTATGGCATTAATAATAATAATAATAATAATAATAATAATAATAATAATAACAAAATACAGAAGAAAGCTCCTAGAAGGCAAGCGAACATAGGAACAGCAGAAGCAGTGGAAAAGCAGGAGTACATGCTGTCGTTTTGGGTTAGCGATGTTTGGTTAGCGGTTTTGGTTACAGTGCGCTAGCAGGTCGGTACAGTGCGCTAGCAGGTCGGTACAGTGCGCTAGCGGGTCGGTACAGTGCGCTAGCAGGTCGGTACAGTGCGCTAGCGGGTCGGTACAGTGCGCTAGCGGGTCGGTGCAGTGCGCTAGCGGGTCGGTACAGTGCGCTAGCGGGTCGGTACAGTGCGCTAGCAGGTCGGTACAGTGGGCTAGCAGGTCGGTACAGTGCGCTAGCAAGTCGGTGCAGTGCGCTAGCAGGTCGGTGCAGTGGGCTAGCAGGTCGGTACAGTGGGCTAGCAGGTCGGTACAGTGCGCTAGCAGGTCGGTACAGTGCGCTAGCAAGCCGGTACAGTGCGCTAGCAAGCCGGTACAGTGCGCTAGCAGGTCGGTACAGTGGGCTAGCGGGTCGGTGCAGTGCGCTAGCAGGCCGGTACAGTGCGCTAGCAGGTCGGTACAGTGAGGTCTCTCTCTCCGCAGGGCTACGAGGACTGGCTCCGGCACAAGGCCGATAACGAGGTGAACGGGGCTCCGGTGTTCGTGGTGCGCAGCGGGGGGCTGGTGCAGACCCGGTCCAAGAACATCAGAGTGAGTGTGACCGCGCCCGAGCCCCCCCACACACCTGTGTTAGCTTTAACCTGTGACCACGCCCCCCCACACACCTGTGTTAGCTTTAACCTGTGACCACGCCCCCCCACATACCTGTGTTGGCTTTAACCTGTGACCACGCCCCCCCCACATACCTGTGTTAGCTTTAACCTGTGTCCGAGCACCCCCACACACCAGTGTTAGCTTTAACCTGTGTCCGAGCACCCCCACACACCAGTGTTAGCTTTAACCTGTGTCCGAGCACCCCCACACACCAGTGTTAACTTTAACCTGTGACCACGCCCCCCCCACACACCTGTGTTAGCTTTAACCTGTGGGGCCGAGGCCTGGGCTTTTTCATTCATTCCTATTGGTATAACAGGTTGTCGGTCAGGTAAAAAATGTTGAGGTAGAAGTGTGGCTACACACACGCACACACACAGACACACACACACAGATGTACACACACACACACACACGCGCACACAGTGACCTCTGAGTGTGACGTGTGTGTGACGTGTGTGTCTGAAAGCCCTTCCCATGGCCCTGAGGTGGAGGAATGTGGGGCCTGCGTGTCACTCATAGGTAAACAGCAGGCGCCACATTCTCAGCCCTGCCCTGTTTGCTCTGCAGCTCCTGTGAGATGTTAAAGGAGTATTCCTCTCTGGCCTCAGCCCTGGCACACAGTCTGGCCATCGTGTGTGGGGGAGGGCAGGGGGTGGACTGCGAGAGGAGGCTGTCATACTCTTAAAAAAATTGTCACACGGAACCTGATGATTAATTAGGAACAGTCACGTGGGAATAAAGACTTGCAATGATTTTTCACATTTCTAAGTCAGTGTTCTAGAACTCCACTGCTTTCATTTACCGGCAGTGACTGTGACATCAGCATTAGAATGTTCAGCTAATCACGTGTGTGATCTCACACCTTAGAGGGTTAAATGATGTAATTGTAATAATGGGTGGAAACAGGTTTTTGTGATTTAATCTAATGACTTGAAGAGTTAACTGCTAACTGTACTGTGCAGCTGTTAGCTGCAGCAAACTTCCGCTCACCAAGAAGAGATACTGTTACCATGGGGATTATCTTGTGTTTACTGCACCAGTGCAATATCATGTGTTCAGGAAAGGAAAGGGAAAAAAGCACAGTAGTCACTCTAGCTATATCTTAAGTTTCTGGTATGGTCTATCCAGCACACATTTCCCTGTGAAATAAATATTTGCGGACTTCTTTTAAACTAAGAGAACTGGGCTTTAATGCAGGCATGGGAAGGTGGAAACCTGTCTGCATCTCTCTATGTGCTGCTGAAAGAAGCAGCTTCTGTTGGGCCGTGTGGCTGGATAAATCTGACAGAGGCAGATGTTGCCGCCTCAGACACATCCCGCCGTTCCTCTCCCCCCAGGTCGGGGACATCGTCAGAGTCGCCAAAGATGAGACCTTCCCGGCGGACCTGATCCTCTTATCGTCGGACCGGGCGGAGGGAACCTGCCACATCACCACCGCCAGTCTGGACGGGGAGACCAACCTGAAGGTCGGTGCTCTAAACCCACAGAGTCCTCACAACTGCCTCTAAAAAAAAAAAACTTTTAAAAAACTTTAAACGAGTAAGTTTTTTTTTTTTTTTTTGCTGGAGGTTATGCGGCTAATTATCTGCGCCTAATGGAATTCTGGGTTAGTTTTTTCCCCGTCTGTGAACCCTTGTGCAAACGGGGAGGGTGTCTGGCAGACACACACACACACCTGCTCTTTCAGTGTCAGCTGGGATGCCGCTTTTCAGCCCCCAAGGCAGAGTAATTAACCTGGACCTCCTCAGCAAACACCCAAACGCGCTGGCTGAGCGGAGGTAGACTATCATTCGCTCATTTAGCAAATGCTTTTAGCCGAAGTGACTTAGAAAAGGGCACTTAACGGCTAAGCAAACACCAGTAGAGGTGGAGATGGGCAATAATATTATAATCAGGTAAGGACTGCAGTTGGGATTTGTGTCTGAAGACCTGTGATGTAACATGTGTGTTCAGAGGCTGTAGGAAAGAGCTGCTGAATGCTTCTCTCTAAAAGAACACTGCCCAGAATGGAGCAGGGCTGCCCAATGCACACCTCATTCAACAGCTCGAGATCTTGTTGAGCTGAATGTAATTTCTGCCCTGCGTCTGAAAGGATGGAGGCGGTGGGGGGGGCAGGGTGGGGGGGAGCAGGGCGTTGCCCGCAGCGGAAGGTCAGAGAAGCGCCACAGAGCTCGATGGCCAGAGAGGTCTGACAGAGTTTCATTTTGGACTCAGGGTTGCCAGGTTTGATCCGCGAGTCCCCCGCAGCTGTTTTTCCTGCCAAAAAACCCTCGTCTGTTTCCCTCCGGCCCCCCCCCCCCCCCCCCGCAGACCCACTTTGCGGTCCCGGAGACGGCCGTGTCGCAGTCCGTGTCCCAGCTGGAGGCGCTGCTAGCCGTGGTGGAGTGCCAGCAGCCCGAGGCCGACTTGTACAGGTAACCCCCCCCCACCGCACCCGATCAATCACCCGCAGGAGCATCGATCCCCCCCCCCCCCCATACGCCCGGGACCCCAGATCGGGTTTCCTCTTTTATATTCAGAGTCTGCGGCACTGTCCTGCTCCTCTTACTCAGCAGAAACTCTCTCTCTCTCTGTCGCCAGGTTCGTCGGTCGAATAACGGTGACCCAGCAGGGAGAAGAGATCGTCAGGTGAGATGGATCGCTTTTGGGGGGGGGGGGGCGTTGGGGGTATGTTGGTCCCAGACTACCTTATCACGCTAATATTGGTGAAGGGGTGAAGTTCACACTGGTTCTGGCACAGCAGTTACTCTGGGTCTTATGAACGTGCTTTGAGCTTGGAGCTGACCCCCCTGCTGGCCCCCCTGCCTGTCACTGCGCCCCCTGGTGGGGTTGTGGTGGAGTTGAGTGCAGGCTCCTTGGGCGGGGGGCTTTGAGGGGGTTTGTAACGTGCCCCTGACGTCTGCTCTCGTCTCGTTAGACCTCTGGGCCCAGAAAACCTCCTGCTGCGCGGAGCACGATTGAAAAACACCAAAGAAATTTTTGGTAAGTCATTTTTTCTTCTATAAGTCTGAATGTGTTTGTGTTTTAGTCTTTACGGTGATGTCATCACACTCTGAATGTTCTGTTAAGCAGCTGAACAGACTGTTGGTTCTGCGCTGTTTCCGCGGTAACGTGTTGCCGTCGGTTTCTCCAGGTGTGGCGGTATACACGGGGATGGAGTCCAAGATGGCGCTGAACTACAAGTGCAAGTCCCAGAAGAGATCGGCGGTGGAGAAGTGTGTCTCTGACAGGAGACCGCAGAGCTTCAGCACAGATTCTCTACACACACCAGATCCTCAGCTCCTAAATGCCTCCTGTCTGCTTCTGAACAGCGGGGGGGGTCAGGGGGGTAACAGTAACAGAAGCTCCTGGTGCTGTATCACAATACAGAGGGTCTGTTATCACATGTGTCTGTAATACACTTTCAGAGGTTGCATCAAATCAGGGAGGGAGAGACTTCTTATGTTAGGCAGACAGAGCTGTGCATCTGGTAAGTGATAAAGAATCTGTGCTCTGTGGCTGTGTGTGTGTGTGTGTGTGTGTGTGTGTGTGTGTGCGCGTTGTGTGTGCGTGTGTTGTGTGTGTGTGTTGTGTGTTTCTCTGAGCACAGTGGTCTTGGTGCTCTAACCTGTGTGTCCTGTCCTGCCACAGGTCCATGAACACCTTCCTGATGATCTACCTGGGCATCCTGCTGTTTGAGGCCGTGCTCAGCACCATCCTCAAGTACGCCTGGCAGGCGGAGAGCAAGTGGGACGAGCCCTTCTACAACCAGAAGACCGAGCAGGAGAGGAACAGCAGCCAGGTCTGTGTGTCCGTCTGTCTGCCTGTCTGTGTGTGCGCCTGTCTGTCTGTGTGTCCGTCTGTCTGCCTGTCTGTGTGTGCGCCTGTCTGTCTGTCTGCCTGCCTGTCTGCCTGTCTGTGTGTGCGCCTGTCTGTTGGTCCGTCTGTCTGTCTGTCTGTCTGTCTGTCTGTCTGTCTGTCTGTCTGTCTGTCTGTCTGTCTGCCTGCCTGCCTGTCTGTCTGTCTGTCTGTCTGTCTGTCTGCCTGTCTGTGTGTGTGCCTGTCTGTTGGTCCGTCTGCCTGTCTGCCTGCCTGTCTATCTGTCTCCAATTTAATAAGTCAGCTGTGTAATATAATGGCTGCAGGTTTCTTTCCCTGGTGGGGCACAGCCACTGTCCCCTTGAGCAAAGGTACTTAAGCTGAACTTCAGTAAGTGTTAAACTGTGTAAATGAGCTGCATATCTGCTGAATGCCTAGCCGCATATCTAATTGACCACTCTTCAGTGGGGGTACAATGGTGGTTGAACTGGGATAGTAACTTGGAGGTTGCAGGTTCAATTCCTCTGTGACAGCATACTTAACTTGAACTTGAATACTGATGTTATCATCCTTGGCTTAAATTCTTGAGTAGAATCGTTTCATTAGGTAGGCGGCTGTATGATTGCAGTGTATGTGAAAATAAGTGTGCTGTGTTTGCTGTGCGGTGTTTATCCAGAGCAGCTGAATGTGAATGAGGGTGACGGGGGGGACGGGGGGGACGGGGTGGCGGGGGGGCGGGGGGACGGGGGGACGGGGGGGCGGGGTGTTTTTGATGAATGGGCTGCCTCTGGCGCTCCCGCCCACGCGCTGCGGCAGGCGATGAACGCTGTGACAGAGAGTGAGAGCATACGCCTGTCACACTGCCCCCCCCCGTCTCACACCCCTACAGTACTCATCCATCACTGCGGAACGCGTGGCTGCCCCCAAAATTTCTCTGTCCCTTTGGGGGGGGTCAGCTGGGCCCTCAAGCCTTTCTGTCCTTCCCCCCCAGATCCTGAAGTTCATCTCGGATTTCCTGGCGTTCCTGGTGCTGTACAACTTCATCATTCCCATCTCGCTCTACGTCACTGTGGAGATGCAGAAGTTCCTGGGCTCCTTCTTCATTGGCTGGGACCTGGATCTGTACCACGAGGAGACAGACCAGAAGGCCCAGGTCAACACGTCGGACCTGAACGAGGAGCTGGGCCAGGTGTGTGTGTGTGTGTGTGTGCGTGTGTGTGTGTGTGTGTGCGTGTGCGTGAGTGTGCGCGTGTCTGTGTGTGTGTGTGTGTGTGCGTGCAACAGTCAGACCCTGCTTAGGGAATCCTTAGTCACCTCACACTCTGAAGTCACCCTGTGGAAGTGTCTGTTGAGTGAATGCGATGTGATGTGATGTTTTGGGCAGTGTAGCGCTGGCTTATCATTGGCTGCCTGCTGGAACCATGTGCCCTGTGCTGGGACTCTGTTATAGGAGTCCGTTAAAAAAGAAAAACCTTGTTACAGACTGCTTACTCTACTCCTCTCTAATGGAGGTTTCCTTTGAAGAGCAAACTTAGCCCTGTTCTGTTAGCCTGTTATGGTGCTACAGGATGCAAAAAGCAGATTGCTGGGATTACTCTGCTTGTGCTGCTGAGCTCTGTGGTAATCTCGGTGTAATCTGGGCTGAGCGCGTTCCCCTGCTGGTGCTGCAGGTGGAGTACGTCTTCACCGATAAGACGGGCACGCTGACGGAGAACGAGATGCAGTTCAGAGAGTGCTCCATCAGCGGCGTCAAATACCAGGAGATCAACGGGCGGCTGGTCCCCGAGGGCATGACCGAGGACTTCCCCGACGGCTCTGTGCCCCGCCTGGTAACCCCCCCCCCCCTACCCTAACCCTAACCCTAACCCATCCCCCCTACCCTAACCCTAACCCTAACCCTGCCTGGTAACCGCTCCCCCCACCCCCACCCAAAACCCTAACCCTAACCCTGCCTGGTAACCCATCCCCCCCTACCCTAACCCTAACCCACCCCCCCTACCCTAACCCTAACCCTGCCCCCCCTACCCTAACCCTAACCCTAACCCTGCCTGGTAACCCATCCCCCCCTACCCTAACCCTAACCCACCCCCCCTACCCTAACCCTAACCCTGCCCCCCCTACCCTAACCCTAACCCTAACCCTGCCTCGTAACCGCTCCCCCCACCCCCCTCCCACCCAAAACCCTAACCCACCAGCTGTTAATGTACGCATTTGTGTGCGTGTGTGTGTGTGTCTGTGCGTGTGTGAGCACGCACGTCCTGGCTTTAACCCCTTCCTGTCCACGCATGAATCATGCATCCATGCGTCCTGGCCCCTGTGTGCGTGCGTGCGTGCGTGCATGCGTGCGTGCGTGCGTGCGTGCGTGCGTGCGTGTGAGCGTATGTGTTTGCGTGCGTGTGAGCGTATGTGTTTGCGTGCGTGCGTGCGTGCGTGCGTGCGTGTGAGCGTATGTGTTTGCGTGCGTGTGAGCGTATGTGTTTGCGTGCGTGCGTGCGTGCGTGCGTGTGAGCGTGTGTGTTTGCGTGCGGTTATGTGCACGCTTACGCAGGTCCTGGCTTTGACCCCTTCCTCTTCCTCTCCTGCAGAGCGAGGAGGAGGAGCTCTTCCTGAAGGCGGTGTCGCTCTGCCACACGGTACAGATCAGCTACGACCAGACGGACAGCCCCGCCTCCGCCTTCGCGCACGCCAACGGCGTCTCCCTGCAGATGGAGTACTACGCCTCCTCCCCCGACGAAAAGGCTTTGGTGGAGGCCATGAAGAGGTGGGCCATTCACTATGATAACAATAACCTCATAACGGCACTAATGAGGATAGTGATGGTAATAATAATAGTGTTACTGCTAGCAGTAACAATAACAACAATACTGCTACAACCACTACTGAATAACACTTCTGTTACTGCTGTTATTACTGGTAATAACAGTGTTACTACTACTGCTACCCCTGCTCCTAATAATGTTGCGACCATTAATAAATACAGTTATACTACTATACTACGAGTAGTAATAACAATGTTACTATTACAAGTAACAGTACACATGCCCTGATGAAGATAAGTAAGCTGAAAAGTTTTTGTGATAATGCGTGATGGTGGGTAATCTATATTAATGAAGGTATTTCAAATGCCTTGATGTTATTGTTTCAGAATTAAATAATAAACCTAAGTTGTAGAGCTGTGTGTGATTAAGTTTGTGCTAAGTTTGCCTGGCAGTGTGTCCGCCTCCTTTTTGGATTTCGATTTGCTTTCTCCCAGGGGGGGAGAATTGGCGATTTCAGCCCTGTTTATTGAACACAGAAAGCTGACTCTGCGATTGCTCTGTGCTGCATATAACCGCTTCTCTCTGTCTCTCCTCAGTGCACTGGAAGCCAAGTTTTGAGTTCAGACATGCAGCCAATGAATTAATAACCAATAAACCAGTCCAGTGCTCGCTCTGACTCTTTCAGTTAATGTGCTGTTAAAGTGTGTGACCATATGACTCAGTTAATGTGGTGTTGAAGTGTGTGAACATATGACTCAGTGAATGTGGTGTTGAAGTGTGTGAACATATGACTCAGTGAATGTGGTGTTGAAGTGTGTGAACATATGACTCAGTGAATGAGGTGTTGAAGTGTGTGACCGTATGACTCAGTGAATGTGGTGTTGAAGTGTGTGACCATATGACTCAGTGAATGAGGTGTTGAAGTGTGTGACCATATGACTCAGTTAATATGGTAATGAAGTGCATAAATGTATGACTGTCATTGTTTTTTTTGACATCTAGTCAATGCAGAGATGTGCTGTTTGTGTGAGTGTGACGTGTTGTCTAAAGGTCTTTTTGTCTCTGTAGGTTGGGAGTTACCTTCATGGGAAATAATGGAGAAAAAATGGAAATTAAAACATTTGGAAAATCAGAAAAGTAAGAGTTTCCTGTTTCTTTTGCATATTCAGTTTTGACACAAACACAGCTCCACAGTGGCTGTTGATGTATGGTTTAAACTGTCTGATATTATCTGGGTCCAGGTTTCAGACAGGAATGGCCTGTCCCATCTGAATTTGGGGCACTAACCCCCTAAATGTGGGTTGCTGTTCAGTTGCCATGGGTCACGGGTTTGACTGATTCAATAATAAAACTGGGTTTAAAACTGATGGTATAAAATGGAGGAACATCACGCGTAGCACCATCCCCTAACACCAGCAAAAATCTGGTTCCTGTTGGCCGCCCTGTTTTCCTGTACTGGAGCAGGTGAGTGTCAGTGTGCAGGGATCCCCGCTGTCATCACACATCTGTCTCTTCTGGAAGTCTAGAGCTAAAGTGTGCCCTAAACCCTGAATGTAATACCAGCGTCTGGGAGCAGAATCTTTTTAAATTCCTCCAAGAGCGCTAAGCCAGGCTGCTCAGTACGGCGTGTGAGTGGTGTGTTGTGTTTAAAAGGCGGTGGTGGGTGTTTTTCTGCAGCAGGAGCTGTGTTTGGAGGCCCTGTCTCTCTCGCAGCGAGCGCTGTGGGAAGCCGTAGCTGTTGTCACGCTCTCTTAGCTGCGGTCGACTGGAGAGCTCGATTTAGCACGTTATCACGCCACATCGGTCTGCACTGCTGCTCTGAAAGCGCATTAAAGCTCCTCGTTTCAACTCCACTGTTTAAAGGAAAATATATCCAGGTTTTTAAATACGTTTAATAGCTGATGTAAGTTGTTATTGTTTTAGTCAGTCTCTTTGAGTCACATTTTACCGGCTCTGACCTCCTGCCAAGCTTTATGTTTATGAAAATATGCAGCATTCTTGCAATTATGCCGTGTCCTCAAAGTGTTTCCAGTGAAGGAGAGAGTTGATGAGACAAATGGGGGAAAATTCAGCGTGATGGTTTGTTGCTTTGTATTTCTGAAGTGTTGGGAGTTCTTCTGCCATGTTGCAGAACACCAGCAATCGCTTATTTTACAGTTTCATGTCTGAAAAACGAAGCCTTAAGAATGAATTGGTGATCCTGTAAATATAGATGCATGTGCCTAAGTCTAGTGTTCACACATATATGGATGTGCCTAAATCTAGTGTTCATACATAGATGGATGTGCATTTGATGTTATTTAATAATTTTTTGACGTACTCCTTCTCGCTGAATAAGCTAAGTGTGGGAGGTACAGGTTCAGTGTGTTGGGAGCTGAGTTGCATTCTAAAGCCTCTGCGTGTCTTGCAGGTTTAAACTGCTCCATGTTCTGGAGTTTGATGCGAACAGGAGGAGAATGAGCGTTATACTGCAGACTCCCACAGGTGAGCGCCTTCCTCCAGTCTGTCCTGCGGCCTCATTTTCCCACAATGCTCTGCTCATCTGCGAACATTTGTTGATTGCAGGGGAGAAGGTTATGTTTACCAAGGGGGCGGAGTCGTCCGTCCTGCCGTACACAAAGAGCGGGGAGATCGAGAAGACCAGAGTCCACGTGGACGAGTTTGCGCTGGTAAGAGTGCTGATCTTCACCATGTCTCCTTGCTGCTCTTCACCCTGTCTCCCCGCTGCTCTCCACCCTGTCTCCCCGCTGCTCATCACCCTGTCTCCCCGCTGCTCATCACCCTGTCTCCCCGCTGCTCTCCACCCTGTCTCCCCGCTGCTCTCCACCCTGTCTCCCCGCTGCTCTCCACCCTGTCTCCCCACTGCTCTTCACCCTGTCTCACCACTGCTCTTCACCCTGTCTCCCCGCTGCTCTTCACCCTGTCTCACCGCTGCTCTTCACCCTGTCTCACCGCTGTTCATCTGAAATCCATTCAGCACAACCATTACATTCCAGGCATTTATCAGACGCTCTTATCCAGAGTGGCTTACGCAGCCTTTTACGCAGTATTTACTTTGCATGTATTTATACAAACTGGATATACAGGTCAAGTGCCTTGCTCCAGGGTACAACATTCCCTACCTGGGAATCAAGCCCATGACCTTTAAGACCAGCTCCTTACCCATAATACTACACCGCCCAACAACCCTGCCTCAGCCCTGACTGCCCTGACAAAGACACTTTCACAGCTTGGAATGTCACATTCCAACACACACGTGCACACGCACACACACACACACACACTACCACACACACACACAACCAAACAAGTGAATTATGGTATTTAGTATCTTGATCGTGAATATGAACAGAAAGCAGTATTGATTGACTGTTGGTTTTTGTGCATGTTTGAGTGCTCCGTCTCTCTCAGTTACCTGTGTGTGTGTGTGTGTGTGTGTGTGTGTGTGTGTGTGTGTGCGCGTGCGTGTGCGCATGCGCGCTGGGTGAGAGTGATTTGTTTCTGTTGTTACTTCGGGGGGGGGGGCAGCAACCTCATCAGAAGTCATAAATCTCACTCAGTGGATTACCGTTCGTGTAGCGAGATATGGGCTCTGAAAGGGGGGTGAAATGCGTTTTCTGGCTGGCCCTGTGAAATATTTCATAAAATGAAAAATCTGCCAGCGTCACCCTCTGCAGCAGATTTAGGTCCAGTCTTCCCTGTCTGCTCCTGTGTGTGTTCAGCTGTAGCTGTGCTCCTGTGTGTGTGTTCAGCTATAGCTGTGCTCCTCTGTGTGTTAAGCTACACTGTGCTCCTGTGTGTGTTCAACTGTAGCTGTGCTCCTGTGTGTGTGTTCAGCTATAGCTGTGCTCCTGTGTGTGTTAAGCTACACTGTGCTCCTGTGTGTTCAGCTACACTGTGCTCCTGTGTGTTCAGCTGCAGCTGTGCTCCTGCGTGTTCAGTGATGATGTGCTGCAGCTGTACTCTACGCTGTGCTCCTGTGTGTGTTAAGCTACACTGCGCTCCTGTGTGGTCAGCTACACTGTGCTCCTGTGTGTTCAGCTGCAGCTGTGCTCCTGCGTGTTCAGTGATGATGTGCTGCAGCTGTACGCTACACTACGCTCCTGTGTGTGTTCAGCTGTAGCTGTGCTCCTGTGTGCTAAGCTACGCTGTGCTCCTGTGTGTTCAGCTACACTGCGCTCCTGTGTGTGTTCAGCTGCAGCTGTGCTCCTGTGTGTTCAGCTGCAGCTGTGCTCCTGTGTGTTAAGCTATGCTGCGCTCCTGTGTGTGTTGAGCTCAGGCCTGACGCTCCGTCTCTCCTCTCTCAGAAGGGACTGCGCACCCTGGTGGTGGCGTGCAGGCGGTTCGGCGCGCGGGAGTACGAGGAGGTGGACCGGCGGCTGCACGAGGCGCGCACCGCCCTGCAGCAGCGGGACGAGCGGCTGGCCGAGGTCTTCGCCTTCATCGAGCGCGACCTGCAGCTGCTGGGCGCCACCGGCGTGGAGGACAAGTACGCTTCACCCCGCCCGTCCCACAATGCAGCACGCTTCACCCCACCGGTCCCAGAATGCAGCACGCTTCACACCGCCAGTCCCACAATGCAGCACGCTTCACCCCGCCGGTCCCAGAATGCAGCACGCTTCACCCCGCCGGTCCCAGAATGCAGCACGCTTCACCCCGCCAGTCCCAGAATGCAGCACGCTTCACCCCGCCAGTCCCAGAATGCAGTACGCTTCACCCCGCCAGTCCCGGAATGCAGCACGCTTCTACCCTACTGAACCCCGAAAACCAGCAAGGTTTTACCCCACTGAACCCCAAACCCACCGAACCCTGGCAGCCCTGCCTGCCCCCTGCCCCGCCCACTGGCTCGCCCTGCCCTGGTAGAGCCAGGGGACTGTAGATGTGAGAGAGGGAGCCGCCAGACCGCCTGGCATCTGTAAATGAAAGCAGTGTGTGCGTGTGTGAGTGTGTGCGTGTGTGTGTGTGCGTGTGTGTGCGTGCGTGTGTGTGTGTGTGAGTGTGTGTGTGTGTGCGTGCATGTGTGTGTGTGTGTGTGCGTGCGTGTGTGCGTGCGTGTGTGCGCGCGTGCGTGCGCGTGCGTGCGCGTGTGTGTGTGTGTGTGTGTGTGTGTGTGCGTGCGTGTGTGCGCGTGCGTGCGCGTGTGTGTGTGTGTGTGTGTGTGCGTGTGTGTGTGAGCGTGTGTGTGAGCGTGTGTGTGAGCGTGTGTGTGAGCGTGTGTGTGAGCGTGTGTGTGTGTGTGTGTGTGTGCGTGTGCGTGTGCGTGCGCGTGTGTGTGTGTGTGTGTGTGTGTGTTTCAGTGGGAAATAACACCATCTGGTGACAGTCCCTGTGCAGGCCTAATTAATGCCCCCTCGGGCGGAGAGGGAGGTCTCTACAGACCGACTCTGCGGCAGGCTGCTCTGCAGAGAGACTTCCTCCTCCTCCTTCTCCTCCTCTCTGACACACATCTTCCTCCTCCTCCTCCTGCTCCTCTCCGACACGTGTCTCACCGCCTCCCCTTTTGTCTACCTTCCTGCAAAGCACCCTGGGCTTATTTTACATGACTTTGCGTTTGCTCCCTGCCTGTGTAAACAGCATCTGGGCGTGTTACCGTCCAAAGCTGCCCTTGCTGAGGGAATGCAGAGAGGCCCACATTTACACCCCATGTCCCGACAAAATCGATTAATGGGGATCGGTCACGCTAATGGGGAGAGGTCGTGCTAACGGGGAGCGGTCATGCTAACGGGGAGCGGTCTCGCTAACCATGCTCGGTCATGCTAACTGTGAGTGGTCGTGCTAAAGGGGAGCGCTCTCGCTAACCATGCTCGGTCATGCTAACGGTGAGCGCTCTCGCTAACCATGCTCGGTCATGCTAACGGTGAGCGCTCTCGCTGACCATGCTGGGTCATGCTAACAGTGAGCGCTCTCGCTGACCATGCTGGGTCATGCTAACAGTGAGCGCTCTCGCTGACCATGCTGGGTCATGCTAACAGTGAGCGGTCTCGCTGACCATGCTGGGTCATGCTAACAGTGAGCGGTCTCGCTGACCATGCTGGGTCATGCTAACAGTGAGCGGTCTCGCTGACCATGCTGGGTCATGCTAACAGTGAGCGGTCTTGCTGACCATGCTGGGTCATGCTAACCGGGCGCGGTCTTGCTGACCATGCTGGGTCATGCTAACCGGGCGCGGTCTTGCTGACCATGCTGGGTCATGCTAACCGGGCGCGGTCTTGCTGACCATGCTGGGTCATGCTAACCGGGCGCGGTCGCTGTGTCCAGGCTGCAGGACAAGGTGCAGGAGACGATCGAGGCTCTGCGGTTGGCCGGGATCAAGGTGTGGGTGCTGACCGGGGACAAGCACGAAACGGCGGTGAGCGTCAGCCTGTCCTGCGGCCACTTCCACAGAACCATGAACGTGCTGGAGCTGGTGCAGCAGCGGTCCGACAACGAGTGTGCGGAGCAGCTCAGGAGGCTGGCCCGGAGGTGAGCCACGCCCACACCCCTACCCCTCCCCTACCCTGCCCAGCCCTGCCACGCCCCTACACTGCCCTGCCCGTTTATGTTCTGATCGTAGAGCTTCTGAGGTAGAGATGCTGCTGTTCAGATTTCCTGAAACTGCCGGGGGGGGGTTCAGCATAGCGATGTTTGGGTTGCTATGCAGACTGTTGCCTGGCAGCATGAAAGGAACAGACACACAAATTACAAACGCCCCTGTTTGACATGCACATGAAAATGAGGCGTGTTTCCAATATCTGGACCGAGAGGTGAGCGGTGTTCTGAATTCAGCCGTACTGTGTGATTGCGTAGCTGTTATTTATTGTGTGTAATGAGGAGTTATTACCTGTTTTAATTGCTGTATTTCAGTAAAGCTGTCTCCTCTCCGGAAATTCTTTCTGTTTCAGAGCAGTACTGAGCGTGCTCAGTGTGTCTCCGGTCCAGCGCTGTACTGAGCGTGCTCAGTGTGTCTCCGGTCCAGCGCTGTACTGAGCGTGCTCTGTGTGTCTCCAGTCCAGCGCTGTACTGAGCGTGCTCTGTGTGTCTCCAGTCCAGCTCTGTACTGAGCATGCTCTGTGTGTCTCTGTGTGTCTCCAGTCCAGCTCTGTACTGAGCATGCTCTGTGTGTCTCCAGTCCAGCGCAGTACTGAGCGTGCTCTGTGTGTCTCCAGTCCAGCGCAGTACTGAGCGTGCTCTGTGTGTCTCCAGTCCAGCGCTGTACTGAGCGTGCTCTGTGTGTCTCTGTGTGTCTCCAGTCCAGCTCTGTACTGAGCATGCTCTGTGTGTCTCCAGTCCAGCGCAGTACTGAGCGTGCTCTGTGTGTCTCCAGTCCAGCGCAGTACTGAGCATGCTCTGTGTGTCTCCAGTCCAGCGCTGTACTGAGCATGCTCAGTGTGTCTCTCCAGTCCAGCGCAGTACTGAGCGTGCTCTGTGTGTCCCCAGTCCAGCGCTGTACTGAGCGTGCTCTGTGTGTCTCTCCAGTCCAGCGCTGTACTGAGCGTGCTCAGTGTGTCTCCAGTACAGCGCTGTACTGAGCGTGCTCAGTGTGTCTCCAGTACAGCGCTGTACTGAGCGTGCTCTGTGTGTCCCCAGTCCAGCGCTGTACTGAGCGTGCTCTGTGTGTCTCTCCAGTCCAGCGCAGTACTGAGCGTGCTCTGTGTGTCTCTCCAGTCCAGCGCAGTACTGAGCGTGCTCTGTGTGTCTCCCCAGTCCAGCGCTGTACTGAGCGTGCTCTGTCTCTCCCCAGTCCAGCGCTGTACTGAGCATGCTCAGTGTGTCTCCCCAGTCCAGCGCTGTACTGAGCGCGCTCAGTGTACTCTGTGTGGTCTGTGTCCCGCAGGATTAAGGAGGATCATGTGATCCAGCACGGGCTGGTGGTGGACGGGGCGAGCCTGTCTCTGGCACTGCGGGGGCACGAGAAGCTGTTCATGGAGGTGTGCAGGAACTGCTCAGCCGTGCTGTGCTGCCGCATGGCCCCCCTGCAGAAGGCCAAGGTACTGCCCCCCCCCCCCCCCAATTACACCCCCCACTCACTGCTGCCGCATGGCCCCCCTGCAGAAGGCCAAGGTACTGCCCCCCCAATTACACCCCCCCCCCCACTGCTGCCGCATGGCCCCCCTGCAGAAGGCCAAGGTACTGCCCCCCCCCCCCCAATTACACCCCCCCCTCACTGCTGCCCCATGGCCCCGTGGCAAAGGTACGCCCCCCTCCCTCAATTACACCACCCCCTCACTTATACCCCTCCCGCCCTACTGCCGCATGGCCCCCCTGCAGAAGGCTAAGGTACTGCCCCCCCCAAATTACACCCCCCCCCCCCACTGCTGCCCCATGGCCCCCCTGCAGAAGGCCAAGGTACTGCGCCCCCCCAATTACACCCCCACCTTATACCCCCCTCCCCTTTCACTGCTGCCGTATAGCCCCCCCCTCCTGTTCCACCTCCCCCCCTCACCTTCCACCTCTCCCTCCCCCCTCCTCCCGTGTGCTGGAGTGATTTAATGATCCCCTGTATCTGGGGAGGGTTGCTTAAGCTGCTGCTGGTTTGGCAGGTGGTGCGACTGTTAAAGACTTCCCCGGAGAAGCCCATCACGCTGGCCATCGGGGACGGCGCTAACGACGTTAGCATGATCCAGGAGGCCCACGTGGGAATAGGTGAGTTCTGAAACGCTCTCCTGGGCGCCGGTTCACTAGACAGCCGGCGGGGGGGGGGGGGGGGGGCAGGCTGGAAGGCAGCCGCGGGGAAAACGATGATGTCATGCGGGAGTTTGGGCAGCGGGAGAGAAGAGGACGGCGGGGACGCCTCCTACGCTCAAACACTCTTTTCAGGGCCAGCTGCTCCTTTTTAAAGGAGGAGAAAGGAGGTGCAGTTCCGCTGGCTTGCAGTAGGCCCTGTCCCCTGTCCCCCATCCCTCACCCCCCGTCTCCTGTCCCTCATCCCTCACCCCCCCGCCTCCCCTTCCCCATCCCCAATCCCGGAATTCTGTTCTCCGTGATCGCTCCGGTTTCTCTCCCTGCCTGGATACTTCAGCACTACAGACAATTTTTTTCTGATAGCCCTGCCCTTAAAGCTGATTGATGTTACTCTGTAGCCAATCATGTTTGTGCATCAACATCTTGGCGAATATTCAATTCAATAATCATGGCAGGACTCCAGACTGCTCTGCACTTTCCTGATGAGGTGATGTCATTGTGATGGAGTTAAAGTAACTTTGGTTTTTTGGCTTCTCCCTAGGCATCATGGGTAAAGAGGGGCGCCAGGCAGTGAGGAACAGCGACTATGCATTCGCCAGGTTCAAATTCCTGGCCAAACTGCTGCTGGTCCACGGCCACTTCTACTACATTAGAATAGCCACCCTTGTACAGTACTTTTTCTACAAGGTGAGTCAGGGAGGGGGGTGCGGGGGGGGGGAGGGGGGGGTTGAATGTCTGCATGCGTTTGAATTTGGGGTTCAGCTCTGAGATTCCAGCTTCTAAATCACCTTTTTATTTTCTTTTAGAATGTGTGTTTTATCACGCCCCAGTTTTTATACCAGTTCTTCTGTCTGTTTTCACAACAAGTAAGTGTCTTTCAGTGTGTGTGTGTGTGTGTGTGTTTTTTTGTGTGTATTTGTGGGTGTGTGTGCATGTGCGTGTTTGTGTTTTTTCTGTGCGTGTGTGTGTTTGTGTGCGCGTGTGTGTGTGTGTGGTGGTCTTTGTTGCTGTGTTTTTGCTGTTGTCCTGTGGGACAGTGATCACCATGGCTTTCATTCATAAGGCATTGTGTTGTCCTGGATGAACTGTGGAATGAGAAACTGGAGAAACGCAGCTTTTCTGTGTCCGTGAAGCCTGATACTGGCGAAGGCTCTTTGAGTCTTTGTGAGAGGATGTGACTTGTCTTCCTGTAACCAGGAGCAAGAGAAGCTCTTTGATGTGGTCTGTACTGCCGGTGGTTCTCAGCTGGGTCAGTATCGGGGGGGCTCTGACGGTTTGGTTTCTCCCCCCCCCCCACAGACGCTGTACGACAGTGTGTATCTGACGCTGTATAACATCTGCTTCACATCCCTGCCCATCCTGGTCTACAGCCTGTTTGAGCAGCTGGTTCATCCGCACGTGCTGCAGAGCAAACCAGCACTCTACAGGTCAGTTACCGCTTTTACAGGAGTGTGCACACACACGCACACACACACTTATACTCTCACACACACACACGCACACGCACACTTACACACACACACACACTTATACTCTCACACACTTACACACACACACACACACACACTTATACTCTCACACACACACACACGCACACTTACACACACACACACACTTATACTCTCTCACACACACACACACACACACACACTTATACTCTCTCACACACACGCACACACACGCACACACACTTATACTGTCACACACACACACTTATACTCTCACACACACACACGCACACTTACACACACACACACACACACACACTTAGACTCTCACACGCACACACACGCACACACACACACTTAGACTCTCACACACACACACACGCACACACACACACACACACACACTTATACTCTCACACACACACGGACACATGCGCACACACATTTACACTCTCACACGCACACATATACTTTCACACACATGCACACACACACACACACAGTTATACTCTCACGCACACACACACGTGCACACACACTCACGCACACTTATACTCTCACACACGCATACACACACACTGGCTCACACACACAAGGCAAATATAAACTGTGCTTAATAACATAGGATTGATAGATAGATAGATAGATAGATAGATAGACAGATGGATAGATAGATGGATAGATGGATAGATAGATAGATAGATAGATAGATAGATGGACAGACAGATAGATAGATAGATAGATAGACAGATAGATAGATAGATAGATAGATAGATAGATAGATAGATGGATGGATAGATAGACGGATAGATAGATGGATAGATGGATGGGTAGATAGATAGACGGATGGATGGATGGATGGATAGATAGATAGATAGATAGATAGATAGACAGATAGATAGATAGATAGAAAGACAGACAGCTTGTTTAGCTCCCCCGTGCGTAATGCCCTCTCTCTCCCGGGCGCTGGCAGGGACATCAGTAAGAACTCGCTGCTGTCCTTTAAGACCTTCCTGTACTGGACGCTGCTGGGCTTCTGCCACGCCTTCCTCTTCTTCTTCGGCTCCTACGTCCTGATGGGGGAGGACACCTCCCTCATGGGCAACGGCCAGGTGAGGGGGCGGAGCCTGCGGGGCGCTGCACTGAGCACGCTCCGCGCGGGGTGCTTTCCCGCGGCATGCTGGGGCGGGAACGACAGCGGGGCAGCAGCCGTTTCTGCCGGGGCGTGGCTGCCGCAGCGCTTTGCTCTGATTGGGTCTGACCGCGTGGGTTTGGCTGCCGCGCGGTTCTGTGACTAATGGGAGGTGTTGGCTTGCTTTGGTTCCGGCAGGCATATCCTGCAAGCTGACTCACTGTAAACCAATAACTCCACACACGCTGTGATCTGCTGCTGAATAATCTTATCAGATTTTTCCTGATTAATCAGGAAATGATGATTTTTTCAGACCCTAAATGTCTCTCCCAGACACAGAGGACTTCAGTGTTGTAAGCAGCATGGATATTAACCCTTTGAAGAGCAGGTTTTTAATGGTTTTTCAGAATTCTAGTCAGTGTTCTAGAACTCTGTTGCTTTCAGTCACTGGTAGTGACTGTGACATCATTAGAATGTTCAGTCACAAACATTCTGAGCACACGTGTGCACAGTCTGCTGTGTTTCTCAGCTGAGAGCAGGTACAGGTGTTCTGCAGTAAACCCAGCTGCACCAGAGACATTAAGGGTCTGAAAACTCAGTGCTTCCTAATTAATGAGGAGAAAACGCGCGCTTGCTGCTCATTGGTGGGAACACTGAGGGGTATTCTGGACAGAATGACGCTGCTTTGAGAGAAAGGTCCGGTGAATGTTTTTATGAGCGAGTCTTGTGGTGTGATTGACAGGCAGGGTGTTTGTGTAGAGCAGGGGAGGGACGTCCCCGTCCTGAGCTAGGCCGCAGGATCTTCGCTGCACCTTCGTCTTCGCCCCTATCTTAGTTTTTTAATTGAAGTCGCTATTTTGAATAGACTCTCACCTGCCCAGATGCAGAGTTTCTGTTAAAGGTGAATTTAACCTGTGCTGGTTTTGGGGTGCATAAGGACGGGGATCCCTCCCCCTCCGCTCTGGACAGACAGCAGTGGCATGGTCTCCCTGGTCTCCCTTTTAATTTTAATTCCATGTGGGGTCCCCCCCTGCCCCACGCTCCCCCCCCCCCCCCCCCAGCTGCTGCCCCCTCCCTCTCTTTTTGTTCTCCCCGGGGGTTTCTACATTGCTGCTGAGTCCCTGTGTGTGAAAAGGGAAAAGTGTGGAAAAGCTCTCTCTCACGGTGTCACCTCTTCTCTTCATCCTCTCTCTCCCTCCCTCCCTCCCTCCCTCCCTCCCTCTCTCCACGCTCTGCATGTCTCCAGATTTTGAAAGCTAACAGACAGCTGGTAAGAGTGGACTCTATTTGCTGCACGCACTCTCCTAACCCTGCGCCTCTGTCGCCTGCGTCTCCGCCCGCTCCATCGTCCCGTAGAGCCCGCTGCCCGTCCCACCACCTCACTCACGGGGGGGCGGTGGTCCAGCTTTCTGTGAAACCCAGTCGCTCAGTTCGGTTCTGTGTTCCTGTTTCTCTTCCCCGCCACGGACCGATGGCTTCATCATTGCCCCTAAGGACCGATGAGGTCATCTTTTACCTGAGCCTCCACCCTAGCAAGTCAACATTGTGTTGTGTCACTCGTGAGCGCACAGAAATGTGAGCGCGTATTCCGGAAGCCTGCTGAAATGCAAACACGCGTTCTGTATGCTTCCTGAAACGCCACATTTACTCCATAAGTGTGCCAAAATGACACGTCATTTCGTTATCGTACTGCAGTGCGAACACTTATTCTGTAAGTGTGCTGAAATGCAACACAAAATGCAGGTGAAATGTTTGCATTCTTGGATCTTTGCCCCTCTTAAGAGTTGTTCTCCCGTCCTGTTTTAGATGTTTGGAAACTGGACATTTGGCACTTTGGTTTTCACTGTGATGGTCATAACAGTGACACTGAAGGTAAGTTAATCCACATTAATCTGTCTTTGAGGAAGAGATAATGGTTTAAAAGTGAATTAGGATGTGTGTAGATTGAACAGGTGTATGGGGTTCACTTATGACATGAAAATGAGCAAGTCATTCTGAGCTGAACTCTCAATGCTGAAGATTGTAGCAGTGTAGTTTATGATGAATGCTCTGCACCCCCGTGTGTATTTTGGGGGGGGGGGCGCTCACCTGTCTGCCTCACCTGTACTCCTCTGTCCCCAGCTGGCTCTGGAGACTCACTTCTGGACGTGGATCAATCATTTCGTCACCTGGGGCTCCATCGCCTTCTACTTCATCTTCTCCCTGTTTTACGGGGGAATCATCTGGTAAAGCCCTCAAATCCCACCTCGTTTTCTCCCACTGAAACTGTGCCAGTGCCAGGCGTGTGTTAAGGGCTCAGAGGGGCTCAGTCTAATACCAGGAACAGCAGAATCAGAGTGCAAACCGCAGAGAAACCGAGGGGTTGTTATGGAACACTTTTCCACATTCTTACTCTGCAAAATTCAACGCTTATTTATTACACTTCAGTGTTTTGTTACTTGCTAAAACGGTGGATCTCTAAGTGAGCTTGATCTCTCGCTCTCCCCTCTCCCTCTCCACTCTCTGCTCTTGCCCTCCTCTCTCTCTCCATCTCTCTCCCCTCCCCCCCTCCCCCCTCCCCCCTCCCCCAGGCCCTTCCTGCACACACAGGACATGTACTTCGTCTTCGTCCAGCTGTTGTCCAGCGGTTCGGCCTGGTTTGCCATCATCATCATCGTGATGAGCTGCCTGTTCCCCGACGTCATCAAGAAGGTGCTGTACCGGCACCTGCAGCCAACCAGCACGCAGAAGTCCCAGGCAAGTGCCGCCCGCCGCCGGGCCACGCCCCCTGTCTGTCCTGTAGGCCCCGCCCACATGTTAACCCCACCCCCTGTCCCTCCTGTGGGGCCCGCCCACATGTTAACCTCGCCTTCTGTGGGGCTCGCCCACATGTTAACCCCGCCTCCTATAGGCTCCGCCGACGTGTTAACCCCACGCCCGCTAGCGTCAGGCACCGCTGGTAACGAGGCTCGTTCAGCGGGAACGTCTGAGCACCGCGGACGTTTGCCGCAGCACCGTCGGCCCCTCTCTCTCCTCACAGCATGGCTGCACACCGCCGCCCCCTGCAGTCGGGGAGGACTCACTACACGCTGCTCACCTGCACACACACACACACACACACACCTGGACTCTTCTCTGGCCTGCTGGTTCTCACGCTCGTGCTGGTGCTCCTGGACGTCCCGCTCCGCCCCCTGCAGGTCGGGAGGACTCACTACACGCTGCTACCACTCTGCTCTCTGTCCTCTGTCTCTGTGCGCTTATTTTAGGGAGACGGTATGAAATGTAAATCTTAGGTGTGTTAAAGCCCCCCCCGCTACCGTGTAGGACAGTGGCTGTAGATAAAACAGGAGAAAGCATTTTAATCTGGCATAAGGCCTCTGGCCTCCACAGGGAGAGTCTGGACTGGAGAGTAAATTAGATTGAGGTTTATCTAAATTAAATTGCTGCTGATTCTCGGCTTGTCTTAGCATGTCCGCTAACAGAAGCTCTTAAAACTCGGTCAGGTGGTTTAGTTGAAATAAGTTCAGGTCTCACGGCAGAGGTTTGGGTTTTCCACTGAGCTGAAGTGTGTTCAGATCAGAGGGGTTATTGTGTTGAGCTGCATTTAAAAAAAAAAAGTAAAAGTATCCTAATTATAAACTGTTTCCTGTAAATGGGAAACAGAAGGATAAAGTAAAGGGGCTTTTAACTGTGAACGAAGACATCCACTTATAGGGAGCCCTTTGCCCACTACATTTTTTAAAAGTCACTCAATTTAAAAAATGGATGGCAGAAATGGATGGCTTAATATAATCAGCTCGATTAAAAAAATAAATAAATAAATAAATAGTGCCCATATCACCAGTAGTGCCCAGTGGAGAGGTGATGCATGTGTGTGTGTGTTTATTTGTGTGTGTGTGTGTGTGTGCCGTTATGTCCCAAAATTCACCTGTGTTACAATAACCAGGTATATGATAATGGAAGTAACACTAATCCATACCACAACCCGAAAGAAAACCCAGTTGAGCGCACAGTGATATAGACAAACAGGCGTTTATTGTGACAGACGTAGAAGGAGACGTTATCTGTTCTAGAGGTGTAAAATGATGGAACAATGAGCTCCACACATGATGCAGGCTCTCACCTGGCCAGCCGACACTGGAGTGGTCCCCAGTCCCCAGTCCCTCACAGGTGCGCTCACTGGCCTGAGTCCCTCACAGGTGCGCTCACTGGCCTGAGTCCCTCACAGGTGCGCTCACTGGCCTGAGTCCCTCACAGGTGCGCTCACTGGCCTGAGTCCCTCACAGGTGCGCTCAGTGGCCTGAGTCCCTCACAGGTGCGCTCACTGGCCTGAGTCCCTCACAGGTGCGCTCACTGGCCTGAGTCCCTCACAGGTGCGCTCACTGGCCTGAGTCCCTCACAGGTGCGCTCACTGGCCTGAGTCCCTCACAGGTGCGCTCACTGGCCTGAGTCCCTCACAGATGCGCTCACTGGCCTGAGTCCCTCACAGGTGGTCATGAGTAGTAATTGGGCTAATTACTGACTACCTGCTGTAACCTACACTCTGTTTCCAAAATGGTTTTCTGAGCAGGAGTGATTTAACGACAGGCGATCTCTCCTGCACGCGTGTGCGTGTGTGTGTGTGCGTGCGTGTGTGTGTGTGCACGCGTGTGCGTGTGTGCATGCGTGAGCGCACGCGTGTGCGTGTCTGACCAGCGTGTGTCTCTCTTTCTCCTTGCTGATCTGTGTGTTGCTGTAGATGTACTCCAGCAGAGTGGCTATAGGGGACGACTTCATCGCCCTGCAGCCCCTGACCAGGGCCAAGAACCAGCTGGGGAAGATTAGGTAGAGTAGGAGAGATCCCCCATTCCACCCCCTCAGCTCCCCCAGCCCATCTGCATGAGCAGGACAAACTAACCAGCAGCTCCCCCAGCCCATCTGCATGAGCAGGACAAACTAACCAGCAGCTCCCCCAGCCCATCTGCATGAGCAGGACAAACTAACCAGCAGCTCCCCCAGCCCATCTGCATGAGCAGGACAAACTAACCAGCAGCTCCCCCAGCCCATCTGCATGAGCAGGACAAACTAACCAGCAGCTCCCCCAGCCCATCTGCATGAGCAGGACAAACTAACCAGCAGCTCCCCCAGCCCATCTGCATGAGCAGGACAAACTAACCAGCAGCTCCCCCAGCCCATCTGCATGAGCAGGACAAACTAACCAGCAGCTCCCCCAGCCCATCTGCATGAGCAGGACAAACTAACCAGCAGCTCCCCCAGCCCATCTGCATGAGCAGGACAAACTAACCAGCAGCTCCCCCAGCCCATCTGCATGAGCAGGACAAACTAACCAGCAGTCGGTATGGACGGACGGACGGACGGACGGACGGACAGTCAGACAGACAGACAGACAGACAGTCAGACAGACAGACAGACAGACAGACAGACAGACAGGGGCCAAAGTGCCTGCATGTTAGCCAGCTCTCAGGCTCCCACCCCATTAGCATGGCACAGTGGTTCGGTCCTGTACACTCCCCCCCCTTGTCCCCAATCATGGACTAGCCTGCTTCTGCAAGCCGCGCTGCATGGCGACGCGCGCAGGTTCCTCCTGGCCGTTACTGTCGCATGGCGCATGTTGGCGCATGGTGCATGGTGCATGTTGGCGCATGGCGCATGTTGGCGCATGCAGACCTGTTGCTGCATGGGAGCTCTGCTGTCTTAGACTCAGCTGCACAGTTGCCTGCTCGTACTCAGGGAGCACGTGATAAATCCTTCCATTTGGTACCTGGTAACTGATGTGTATTTCACTTTAAATCCAGACTGCATTTTTTTAAAGGATGCATGTGGATTTTTAAAAGATATTATTGTTATATTTATTTTTTATTGGCATGCATACTGAACGGTGAAGCTGTTCTCAGAAAGCCTCTTGTGCTGTGCTCTCAGTTTGTGGTTTAATGTGACGGTATTCTGTCATGTTCAGGGACCGCTCAAATTTAGAATTTTCTTAAATCGCTTTTATTTTTCGACATGCCGAATCGAGCGGCCTGTTTGTAATGAGGCGTCTCATTGGGCTTAATACTCTGTGATTGGAGGACTGCCCTGCGGATCGCTGGCCTGTTGGACCACGTGGGCGGGCTTCGTAACCTGTTGGGACGTCCTGGAGCGTAATCGCTCGGTGGAACCTCCACAGCAGCCTCAGAGGCTTTCTGGCTCCTCTGTTGTCACTCACCGCTGCTGGGTCACTTACAGCCGTTGGGTCACTCACCGTTGTTGGGTCACACCGCTGCTGGGTCACTCGCAGCTGTTGGGTCGCTCACCGCTGTTGGGTCACTCACCCACGTTGGGTCGCTCACCGCCGTTGGGTCACTCACAGCTGTTGGGTCGCTCACTGCTGTTGGGTCACTCACCCACGTTGGGTCGCTCACCGCCGTTGGGTCACTCACCGCTGTTGGGTAACTCACCCACGTTGGGGCACTCACCCACGTTGGGTCACTCACCGCTGTTGGGTCGCTCACCGCTGTTGGGTCGCTCACCGCCGTTGGGTCGCTCACCGCTGTTTTGTCCTTCCAGATGGAAGAGGATAAGGTTTCGCTCGGCTCAGAATATGACTCTGCTGAAAGTGGGGACCCCGGGGAGAACGATCGGCAACTGCTAGCCGCCCCCCCTCCCCCCCCTCCCCAGAACTAGGTAGCGCTCCCAGGCAGGGCCTGTGGGTTCATCAGCAGCCTGTCTCCACCCTCTGATGTACTCCTATAACCCCCCCCCCCCCCCCCCCCCCATCGTCAACCTCCCCCCGGCCTGTGGGTTCATCAGCAGCCTGTCTCCACCCTCTGATGTACTCCTATAACCCCCCCCCCCATCGTCAACCTCCCCCCCGGCCTGTGAGTTCATCAGCAGCCTGTCTTCACCCTCTGATGCACTCCTACCCCACCCCCCCCCCCCCATCCTCAACCCCCCCCCCCCAGCACGGTACAGCAGCCGGCCTACAGACTGTAGGGGAGGCGGGGGGGCAACCGTGGGGAAATGCTGGCGTGTTTGGTCCTCTGTCCTTAATGTTGTGAACTCCCCCTCCCGCCCCCTCTGCCCATTCTGTCGTATCATGTGTGCCAAAAATGTCCCTTATGCCTCCACCCCTCCTGAAGATGCAGCATTTCTTCATTTCATTTGCGACATCTGTCTGTCTTTCTCTGGAATATTTTTTTTTTACTTTATGACTAAGCCTTGCTGTTTCTGGTTTTTACAAAGAAATGAAAAAAATGGGATTTTATCCGTTTTCATGTTTTAATAATGGGGGGGAGGAAGCAGTGAAGGCAGAGAGGATGGCTTGGTGTTGAGCTCCCTGCGTTGTGCTTGTGATGCGTGCTCAGCTCACACCTGAACGCCAGACAGGAGTGTTCACCATGACCAGGGTTGTGTTTAGCAGGTAGCCCCGTCAGCCGCATAAACGGTGGCCAGATAATTATCACTAGTTTATTTAGAGCAGGACAGACTGTTCTGATCTTGGAAGTGAGTACTGAGTTTATGATGCAGATAGATAAGTGCCTCTGGCACCACTAGTAGCACACTGGGCTAGTTGTCTGCCATTTCACATTTTCAGAAGGTTTCCCCACATTCTTTGCGTGTAACATCTAGAGACTGTAATTATCCTTTTGGATACCTCTGGTTATCCTTACTCGCTAAAGAAGTTCCTAGTTGCCTGGAAACAGTGCTGTCAGCATACAGTGGCATGGGCTCACAGCCTTGCTTGCATATGCTCACAGTGGTTCTGTGAAAGATTGTGGTTGGGGGGGGGGGTGGGGTGGGGGAGTGCTGCTGTCGTGTGTACTATTCTGTGACTTCGTAGCCACTCCTAAGGACTGTCAGATCAGTGCTGCTTTATTCACACTGAACCCCTCCTCAAGCTGGCTCATGCCTTACGTTCGTAGACGCCGGTAGTACTTCTGAGCATGCTCAGTTCAGATCGTGCAGGGATGTGACATCAGCTAAATAACCTTGCAGCACGCAGAGAGAGATGCAGGCTCGTAGTTTGCCTTTAAACCCCATCAGAAGATCATCGTTGTCCACACCGCAGTGATGTCCTGGGGTCCTTTGACCTGGGCGGTGTCTCCTGAACTGATGATGATGATGATGATGATTGAGGAGTTTCTTGTTATTTTTGGGATGAAGTCTATGTCTGACTGAGTCTTGCTGGGGTGAAACTGCATAACCGAGGTTTGTCTTAGCTAATTCAAATCATTTTGCTTGACAGGTTATTTGGCCATATTATATTAAGTTTATTTCACAACCATCTGTTGTCATAGTCATTGACGCCGTGGAATCCAAGCTTTTTTGTTTCTGTGGGAAATGCCAAATTGGGGGGGTGGGGGGCTGCATTTCTGAAAAACAATCCCAGGAATGTTCTGGTGAAATTGGTTTAAACCAAAAACAGCGACGCGTGTGCGTAAGGATTCCTTTCTGTGCATGTTTAGGATTTCCCAGCGAATCCAAGCCTTCTACCAGCTTCTTAAGCCTATGCTGTGGTTATACGTTTCAGAAGTGAACAAATACATAAAACACGTACAGAACATATTATACCACATTACGTAAATTATTTTTATATATATCGTCAGAAATCATATTGTGTTTTTCATCTTTTTGTTTGCCTTGTTCTTTTGAATAAAGAGTTATTTTATCCAAATGCTTTTTTCTCTTTTCAGTTTTGTCATCTGCTACTTCATAAATGTCAAATCCATTTAAAAACTTCTACTAGGAATGAGATTTCCTTGAAATTACAGGCTGTCTTGGAACCCAGAAACAAACATTTTAAAGACCCTGAAACTTGAATACATAATTGTTTTTATTATTCATATTTGGAGGCATTTAAAAAATTTTGTGTTTAAGTGCCAAAATGACATCTTAATGCCACTAGTTCTCTGAAATAGTATTGCTATCCACTGAGTATGTCTTTGTAAAAAGCTTGTGACATTCCTCTGTTGAGTAACTTAATGCATCGTCTTTTTCCCAACCGTGTTCATTCCCTGTATTTCATGTGTACAGTGTAGATGAGGGATAAAGGCGGTGGTCAGCCTTTGTCACGTGCACTCACACACACACTCACACACACATCGCACACACACACACATCGCACACACACACACACACACACACACACACACACACACACACACACACATCGCGCACACACACACTCACACACACACACACACACACATCGCACACACACACACACACTCACACACACACACACACACGCACACACAGGATCTCTTGATTAAATAATATACGGTATCCTGGCCCTTGGCCGTGGCCTTGAAATGTGCTCTCAGATTTCCCGTGACCTCGGCCTCAGGAGGAAAATGAGAACTTCACATAAAACAGCGCGAGTGTGAAGATTAATCCCCCCCCCCCCCCCCCCCCCGCCCCCCCAGGTACAGGCAGCCCGGCGGGGTTATGGGTTTAACAGTGAAGGACGCAGTGGGTCTGGGTTCTGGGTTCTGGGTAGAATCGGGAGGGTGAAGGTTCCGCTGGGCATGGTGTGATGCACTGCAGCAGTCTGCGGTTAGATGGACCTGTCCCTTCCGGACCTGTCTGAAGCGTGGCGCTGTGGGGGGGGCAGTCAGCTTAGCGCTTAGTCAGGGAAACGCAGGCTCTGCTGTGAGAGATCAGACCGGGTGGGGGGGGAGGGGGGGCATCGACTTTGGCTCAGTTTACGCTGCTCCTGCAGTTTCATCCCACCCTCCATCCTCATGGGCTTCTCCTGTTATCCGCTCATGTTTTAAGGCCTCTGCAGCTCACTCAGCGCAGAGATGGGAGGTGCTGCTCCAGAGTGAGAGCTGTTCAGGGCCGGCTCGGCTCGGCCTGGCCTGGCTCGGCTCGGCCTGGCTCGGCCTGGCTCGGCTCGGCCTGGCTCGGCTCGGCCTGGCTCGGCTCGGCTCGGCTCGGCTCGGCTCGGCTCGGCTCGGCTCAGCCTGGCTCGGCTCGGCCTGGCTTGGCTCGGCTCGGCTCGGCTCGGCTCGGCTCGGAGGTCTGGAGCAGCACCACAGCGTTGCCCCTTTCTGTTACTGCACCAGCACCACGCATGCCCTCCTTATCACTGTGTGTGTGTGTGTGTGTGTGTGAGAGAGAGAGACTGAGTGTGTGTGTGTGTGAGAGAGAGAGACTGAGTGTGTGTGTGTGTGAGAGAGAGAGGCTGAGTGTGTGTGTGTGTGGGAGAGAGAGACCGAGTTTGTGTGTGTGTGTGTGTGTGGTTCTCTGCCCTCCCTGGAAATGTGACTTTGATCACGGTTTCCTTCAGGGCGGGGCTGATGCTAATCTTGTCTCACGTCGGTCCCCTTTCTCCCCCCCCCCCCTCCCCTCTGCAGGTTGCTGAGGCCTGCCGGGGCGTCGGCTGTGTGGACTCGCTGTGCTGTTTCTCAGAGGGGGAGGGCGGGACCGCACGGCTGGGCTGGCTGGTGGACCGCGTGATGAGTCGCTGTGACCCCGCCCACGTCCGCAGGTGCGACGTTTCCCTCCACAGCCTGTGCTGCCGGCACGCCCCCTACGAGCCGGCCGCAGTACCCCTCTGAGCCTGCGGGGGGCGCCGGGGAGCGAATGTCCGGCTTCCAGGGCTCCCATTGGCCTGTTTGAGGGGGCGGAGCCCACAGGCTCGCTGGCCTCTCCCCAGAATCTGGTTTCTGTTGCGCATCGCTGATCCGTTTCGTGCTTCCCGATGCTCCTCACGACGCGGGCGAGGGGGACACACCTGCAGCATCGGTACCGCCCCGTGTCAGTGTTGGCGGATCCGTCTTTCCAAACCCGCGTTTTTATTGTGTTCGGTTTTCTGCAACGGTCCCAGCTCTGGAGCCTGCGGTCGGTTTGCGGTCGGATTCGTGTGTTAGCCTCTTAGCGCACGGCTGATTTTAGAGGCACAGTCTTTCTCTGTGTGAAAAGAAACGAGATGTAAAACGCATTTATTTATCCAAAAAAAAGTATATCCTCGTTGAATGATCTTTACTGGAAACAGGAAACGTTTTGCACATCTGGGAGTGAGTGCTACTTCCTGCTGAGGACGTAGCATTCCTCGCTAGTGTTTCGGTTCCTTGGTTCTGACTTGCCAAAGTAACGTTGTCGTGTTTCTATGGAGACGGGAATGACGGCATGCCTTTTGTGACACCCCCTCAGCCTTCTCCTCATAGCCCCCCACCCCCCCCCCCCCCACGTCAAATGTCCATCTTGCCTGCGCAGGTGCTCCAGGACTGGGCGGATAATCATGAGCTCTCGGTCAGAAACGCGTAGCGGTCTTAATGCTAGAACACTGCCACCCAGAGGAGGGGAGGGGGACTGCACCCCAGCGCAGAACACCAGAAAGCTCTCTTTCTGACGCCGCCGCTTCCGGAAGTTTCCGCAGCCGAGATGCCGGACCACGCCGAGGGGATTTTTTTTAAAAACCGCGCCGGAATCATCTGTCCTGTCCCGGGAATATTGCATCTTTTTTTATTGAAATCTGAAGCCTTATAGGTGCTTTAGGGAACAGGGGGAGTCGATTGCATGGGTGCTGCCTGCCTGTCGTGTTTCTGTACGCGGAGTGAACAGACATGCTGTGTTTTTAATAACTCTGTTCGCAGGTCCCTCCTCTATAGTCCCGTGTTAGGTCTCATCCTCTTCAGATATTTTTTTACGGTTTGTTTGGCCAGTCAAGGTGTAAAACATTATTGTACCATCTCAGAGGTCTACAGTTATATTTAATCTGCCTATGTTTGGTTTGGCAGGGGAATGGACATGTTGTGTGCTGCGTATTGTTCTGTGTCTATTAAAGGTTTTTTGGGACGGGTGACACGGGTAGACCCTCACGTCCCTCCAACAGAGCGATTCAGCATTTCGGGGGGGGGATACGAATGTTAGACGTGCTGTTGAATGCGCATTGCAGAGTGTGACGGGGCTTAAAACGGTTGTCTGAGAGATTATATAAATATGTGAGACTGTTAGGCCGTTCTAACTGGGGCATTAAGGTGACGGTTTCAGACTTGGAAGAAAGAAACAGGACTCTCTCATCCACAGAGAACAGAAGAGAATCTGGTATTTATTTGTGAAGTCACAAACGCGTGCATGGGTTCTGTTTGAATGAGGCAGATCTGGACACGGAGTGTCATGGCGGAGGTTGGCCAGTGGAGTGGAAACTGCGCCCCCTGGTGGTGCTACTGTATTTAACACGGCACTGGTGCCTTTCCACCTATGAAAGATGTCTTCTTTTTTTTTCAAGGGCTATTAAAAGTAATGCTCTGCTTAAAAACAAATATATATATATAGATATAGATTTTTTTACCGTATATAGATAGATATATGAAACTGTTTGTCAAGATATTAGATATGGTATTAAATAAAACCATATATTTTCTGTTGTATTTTTCTATAACGCTGTACAATTAAAACTGTGTTTATATATTATGTGTGTACATAAACCACCAGGAAATTATATTTTGCGATTAGGATCGGTTGTATGTAGCTGATGTCGTGCAGAGGAAACACACGTGTGTGTACGAGCGTGTGAGAAGCGTGGGTCATACGTGGGTCATACGTGTTCACGTCATCCATCATCCATGTTTCATCACTGTGCTAACAGCTAGCATCTCCCCATTACCTCTTTTCTTTTCACTCCACGTTGAGTAAGTCTGCACTATGGGTCATTATATAGAGTGGGCGGGGCTTGGGGTGGAGCTAACTGATCCTAGCCCCTCCCACAGCAACACACAGGACACAGGCCTCACGCTATTGGTCCACTGGTCAGGGGAAACTGATCCAGGTTGTAGGGGGCAGAGATGGAGAGAGGGAGGGGGGGACAGGTGGGGGGGGGAAGGAGAGCTGGAAGGAGAATGGGAGTAAGGCGTGACTCTCCCCGCTCATTTGTCCGATGCCAAACCCTCTTGTCTTTGTGCTGCTTTTAGATCTTGGAGCGACTTGGACCCCTTCTATTCGAACGACCGGAGCGTCCTGACTCTCTCGCCTGTGGAGTCCACTCACTGCTAAAGCAGTTCCGGTGGAGCCAGTGGTCCGTGTTTTCCAAACTTCCGCTGGTGCCGGCAAACTAAATTCCTGGGAATAATGTGAAGGATTGAGCGCCGGTGGTGTTCCGGAAGGGCAGTGGCATTCCCCGCTTCCTCCCGGTGTTCCGGAAGGGCAGTGGTGTTTCCCGCTTCCTCCCGGTTTTCCAGAAGGGCAGTGGTGTTCCCCACTTCCTCTCGGTGTTCCGGAAGGGCAGTGGTGTTCCCCGCTTCCTCCCGGTGTTCCGGAAGGGCAGTGGTGTTCCCCGCTTCCTCCCGGTTTTCCGGAAGGGCAGTGGTGTTCCCTGCTTCCTCCCGGTTTTCCAGAAGGGCAGTGGTGTTCCCTGCTTCCTCCCGGTTTTCCAGAAGGGCAGTGGTGTTCCCCGCTTCCTCTCGGTGTTCCGGAAGGGCAGTGGTGTTCCCCGCTTCCTCCGTAACAGAAGGGAGCGAATCGGCACAAAGCCGGGAGCTGGGCGCGTGTTTGCCGGAAGGATCCGGCCCGCTGTGCTCCGTTAGTTACTGCTGCTTTCTCCTCCGACTGTTCTGAAGGTCCACCAACTTTCCTGAGGAAAACATGGGGTCCTTTTTAAAGCCATATTTCCCATTTTAATGTACCTGATTTTTAAGGTATGAAGACATAGGAGCTGGGAGACTTCGGCACTTGAGTTTGGTGCTCTGTTGGAACTTGTTGCTGAAATTCTTGCGCAGATATCAGCCAGGGGACAGTCCATGTGTACGAGTCTTAAACTACAGTTTTGAGTCACTTGCACAGGTTTTTCTCTTTGGTTTTGTTTTTGTTACATCTCAAACTGCATTGTTTTATTTTCCTCATTCATTGTTTGTCACCATTTAATTTGCATTTTATCTGGTTGCTGTGTGTATTTTTTTTTTTTCCTGTTACTAACCACTCATTCACTGTGTGTGTGTGTGCATACGTGCGTGTGAACGTGTGTGTTCACGTGAAGTTCATCTGAAGTTGAGAGGGCCACAGACCCACCTCTGTGCGTAAGGAGAGTCAGGGGACGCTGTTCTCTTGGTTGGATCTGGAAGGTTCCAGAAACCAGAAAGCACCGTTAAGAGAGGCCAGCGATTGGCTGGGTGCAGGAGGTTACCGAGACAACCGTTTTAAACTGGCCACCGTTGACGCAGTGACACAATATCAAAGTGAAGGTTGGATTGTGGTCACGGTTTAAGAGGCAGTTGGCCTACCCTGTGCTTTAGTGTAGAAGTGCAACGCTGAAGAAGGTGCTGCTCATTTTGGATGTTTTCCTGGGCTTTGGCTCAGCTTCCAAATCGCAGAGGATTGAAGTTCCACTGCTGAACTAAGAGAGCGACTGGCCTTGTCATTTCAAAGGCTGGTTTTGAAATGTCTAAATTACAATAGAGACTAGTAATTTGTCTAAGCTAAAGCAAGTTTCCAAAGAACTGGTCATTTTCATGAAGGTACTTTTAGTTGAGTTTTGTCACGACTGAAGTCAGTTGCATATGTTGAACTATTTAATGTCCAGGAGATGCTAATTATCCAACTTCCACAGGCTCCGCCCCATTCACAGAAGGGATGTTTAACTGGGATACTGATTGTTAGCAATAAGACTCTGCCTGGACCTCGGGCTCCATCGGATGTATCAACTTTTTTAAATTATGATTATTCTTGGTTTGTCATTTTCAGTAAATCTCAAAATGAAGTATGTTAATTGTATTATGTCAGTGAAGCTGTTTTATTGCTTATGTATATGAGAACAATTTATTTACGGAATAAAAAAAAGTATGAAAAATAAGACTTTGAAAATTGGTGATTCCGTTTTACTGTGCAGCTGTAGATGGTGTGAGGAGCCACGGAACCTAAATCGCTGTCCCAGAATCCCCTTCTGTATAGTACCTGTGTGGGTAATACTCAACAGCATCACTGCAGCTCACCTGTGTGCTGGGGCAGGTATGTTAACACACCTGCAGCTCACCCGTGTGCTGGGGCAGGTATGTTACCTGCAGCTCACCTGTGTGCTGGGGCAGGTATGTTATCACCTGCAGCTCACCCGTGTGCTGGGGCAGGTATGTTATCACCTGCAGCTCACCTGTGTGCTGGGGCAGGTATGTTATCACCTGCAGCTCACCTGTGTGCTGGGGCAGGTATGTTATCACCTGCAGCTCACCTGTGTACTGGGGCAGGTATGTTACCTGCAGCTCACCTGTGTGCTGGGGCAGGTATGTTACCTGCAGCTCACCTGTGTGCTGGGGCAGGTATGTTAACACACCTGCAGCTCACCCGTGTGCTGGGGCAGGTATGTTACCTGCAGCTCACCTGTGTGCTGGGGCAGGTATGTTAACACACCTGCAGCTCACCTGTGTGCTGGGGCAGGTATGTTAACACACCTGCAGCTCACCTGTGTGCTGGGGCAGGTATGTTGTGCATTTCTATAGCGGGCTCCTGTTCTGAAAACACACTGCTGCTAAGAGCTGCAAGCGTCACAGTTCTGAGAATAACGTCACTTCAAGCTTCAATCCATTTATTTTTTTATAATTACACAGTAATTATAACAATGCAGTAGAACTCTAATGACTTTTAGGACATACAGCTCAGACCGTGAACAAGGTGTCTTTCTGTCAGCCAGAAATTCTGGACCACACATACCACACAGGCAAGTACAAGGACTAGTTTTTTTTCTGTTCTTTTTAAGTATGAATGAAATAAAAGTGAATTTTTACGATCCATTTCTCCACACAATAGAAGGAAATCATACACCTAAAGTTCATATCTCCTCTGCAGAGTCACAAGCCTTCAAGCTGCAGCTTCAGGGGGAGGGGCCTATCCCACAGATTCACTGACTCAAACGCCTGTCCTGGTCTGTAACAGCTGGGGTGAATGTGCACGGCGTCTCATCTCAGAAGCATTCTGGGTGCTCTGGTCCGGCTGCCTGCGTTTAAGATGGCGTCTCTGCGTAACGGCAGTCCAGGCAGCGTTGTGCGGAGCTGGTGGGCGGGCACGCACGTTGGGATGTTTCGCATCTATCCTCCACATGTACCGTCTGCTGCCACGCCCGTTTCGTACTGCGACAAGTTAATCCCCTTTATACATAAACATAGAAAAGAACAGAAGAGAGTGGGTTAAACCTGGACTGGTCCAGCCCACTTTTCCAACGGACGTCCTCTCGTCTCGCTGGAAGGATTCCTCCAACATCAGAAGTCCTCCGTTTCTTTTTGTACAACTTGAAAGGTGATTTGTTGTCTTTTAGAACATGCAGGCGGGTGACTGCTTCCTGTGAGCACCCAGGCCTTCAGCCCTCAATCCCCACAGCAGCAGCAGCTGAGCGTTTCCATTGGGCAGGTGGTTTATCCAATCAGAGTGGTCCTTACAATGCTGTTCCAGTTCAGCGTTTTGGCATTTCAGTTCGCTGTGCAACAGACTGCAGGCAGGAGCCCCACCGGGACCCGCACAGAGCCACTACAGGAACCAGCATCTTTAGCAAAAGCAAACGCTCAAAAAAAAAAAAGGTACAAACTCCACATTCTCCTTTGTACAAACCAAAATAAACTAATTAAAACACGTGATCGCAGCTTCAGTGACAAAGGCTTTGACAGAAAATCTTCACACAAGTGTCAGACGAGCACAAATAACTACTGACAGAGCAACAAATGGAATCCACTTTAGCCAAATGAAAGCATTCATCACTAAACCAAACTTTATTTTTTTTGTGTCAAAACGGAACTCAGTTGTTCAATAACAAAAGTTGCTACAATGAATGCTTTGTACTGGTCTGTCACTCAAATATGTGTACATAAATATATACATTTATATATACACTATTTATACGTAAATGTATATATGCATATACACTTTAAATATATGTCTTTTCTTTAATCTTTTTAAAATGAAAAGGAGATGGCGAAGCGGGCTGCGCTGTGGAAATGCCATTCGTCTGCAGGCTGGGGTCAGACGCAGTGGTGCTCCGCGTGCACAACACAGTCGCTGCTGCGCCAACGTCCACCCAACAAAAAAACAAACAAAACAAAACCAGAGGGATGGTCCAGGGTGCAGACTGAGCTTCAGTTGCCCGGAGCAACCGCAGAAGGAAGGCGGAGCTACAGAGGAGCCCCGCCCCCTGTGGGAGGAGTCAGGATGTGTTCGGAGCGTGTGCTGTGACTCTCCACCCTGGCGTAACCCACAGCCCAGTCTGGTTCGGCGTGCCGCACCCACCGGTCCCACCGCCAGCCGCTCGCGCGGAGTTACGCACGTTCCCCCCGGCCCCGCCCCTCACACTGTCGTGCTCTTCGTCCCAATTTTCGGCCGCGCGAATTCTACAAAGTCGTCGATGAGGACCGGCCACGCTCCTAGAAAACAAAAAATAAAAATCCAGCAGAGAATCACGTTTAAATCACAACGTTATTGTCTTAACTACGCTCTTTGTGCCACCACAGTCTAGCATGCAGGCTGTGTGTAGTCCACTCAGCTCCAGGAACTACATTACCCAACTCACCTTCCTCGTCATAATTGGACATGTCATCGGTGATCATGGTACTGAAGTCTAGGAGGAGGTTCCACGTGTCTTTTGGTATCGATCGTTTATGATGTTCCTGGAGAGGTCGACAGGAAGTAAATCACATCCACGTCAAGCGCTTAAATATAACAATTAAATATCACTGCACATTAACTCACAGTACAGGTGTGGAGAGTGCATATCAATAAACAGGCCTTTACCCAATATATAATACTGCTTACTGAAGCAGTGAGCCTGAGGGCTATCGAATAAGGATACACACACAAACAGGCAAATACAAACATAAACGGGGCAATTTAGTGTTGCCAAGTAACAGTGTTAACAGGAAACCTGAGTACATAAAGGAGGCCCACACTCACACTGAAAAGACACACAGTCAGGACTGGATTTGAACCCGCAGCTCCCGTACTGAGAGCACAGGCACCATTATCGCAGGAATCCACCTTAAATTCTCCACCCGATTCAAATTAAACAAATATAAAATGGATGGAAAGAGAGGGGAAAAAATGTTGCACGTGAAAAGAACAGACTTACCAATAAAAACTGGTTCCACAGGTCCAAGAATTTGAATCTTCCAGCAAATACTAAATTCCAATAAGCAATGGCCATTTCTAAATCTGCAAACACAAAACACTGATGAAAATTAAATACAAAAACTGTGATAACAATAAAAGTATAACAGACCTCGAAACCAAACACACAAATTAAGAGCATGGGAGAAGCAGATGCAGAAATACAAACCTAAGCCTTTCTGTCCAGGATTCTTGGCAAAGTTAAATGTAAACTGATAGAAGTCCTTAAACTTCCCCTGGTCTTTTAACTCCTGTTCCATTTTTGGCAGCTGTGCCTTCAGTTTCTCTATGCTGTCGCACCTTGGGAAAGACATCGTAGTACATTCAGAGAGAACATTAGCCTTCAAGCAAAACAAGACAGGGAAATTCGCAGCAGACATTTGCAACTGAAACGACACCAGTCTTCAGCAGACAGCAAAAGGCACATAGTGTATGTGATGTACTGCGCGCTGTGTTGAGTGATGCACGGAGCGATGCGTTGAGTGATCTGTTAGTCCCGACCGCCTTCACGGTTAAATAACGGCGCTAAGCGCGTGCGAAACTGGCGGGCGGACGTACCCCTGCTCCGTCATTCCGTCCATGAACTCCTGCTTGGAGAACTCGCACTGCGTGGCAGCCCGAAACTTCCAGGCTATGAGCAGAACACTGATACTGGCGGGGTCCAGACCGAGGTCATCACAGAACTGCTGCACCCCGTCTATCCCGATTTTATTATCATCCTGAGGGTCTGCAAGTTAATGTCCAAACAGTTAGGACACTGCGAACGGTGCATGTGTGCTCATCTCATTTCTACGGTGGAAAGAAAGGGGTAATACTACCTTAATGTTGGGTTTATTTAAAGACTCGCTTAGCATTACACGTGCAATGTACTGTACACCTCATAATGCTAAGTTAAGAATTTGATATGGGCAGTATCTGAGGTAGGCTATGTGCTATTAAAATGTGTGTACCTGTAGTGTGTATTACATAAAACAGCAAGCAACACATTTAATTGTTTAAAATGGCTATTCTCACCGCTGAATAAGTAAAACCTGTGCTTGTGAAAACCATGAACAGTAACACAACAAACCGTTATTTAGTTGCACTTAGAAACAACTGTGTACACCCGTAGAGTACTTGCCTCTGTATCTGTTGTAGAGCTGTTCCAACTTTTTTCTGTCCAAAACTCCCTTCAGACTTTCGCGAATGTAGAGCTCCGGATTCTGGAAGAAATTGTCTGTGGCCACGTCTAGTTTCCAGTCATTGTGTGACAGGCAGCTCACCGCAGTCTTCTCACTGGATTGTGTGAAGAGCATGAACTGGCGCACTTTGTCTTTCTGTGACGACTTCAGCTTGTTCTGCGGGAAGAACACACTAGCGTCAGCTAGCCTGGAAACTCCATTGAAAGCTTTCTAGTATCATGTGCGCAAATGCACCCTGTTGCTGTTAGCTAACGGAATGACACTGTAGTTCCAAGGTGGCAGTGAAACGTCCAAACAAAAAAAGCTAACCAATCTTCTTACTTTAAAAAGGCATGTCCACTGTTAACAAAACTAGCAAGCGGTTTGGACGATCCTAAGAAGGCAGAAAACCCAGCTTGCTTACCAAACAGCACATATACTAACCCAACATTTACTTTTCTCACCTGTGTTCTAAAATGGGAAAATTAAGACGAGCCCCGAGCAGCACAGCAAAACTGCAAGTGAGATAGGAACGAGTAAAACTGTGAAACTATGGCTTATTGTCCGAACCGATGACGAGTGCATCATGTTTCTGTTTCTGATCGTGTGTCCCCAACATGCTTTTCTTCAGCTCTTGTACAAATACATCAAATGGATCTACTTCCTTGAGCTAACATAACAATATAGCAGAAGCACCACGTAGCTAGATAGCCAACTAACGCCAACAGTTCAACATTATTTATCTGGCCAGGTAAGTTGGCTAACTTGCTAGGTAGCTACCCCTGACGTTACATCACATTATTTGCCAGCGACCTAGATGCGATTTTGCCCATGAACATTATTTAGCAAGCAAGTTATAGCAAGCGTAACATTAATACACAGTTAACGTGAACAAACGTTAAACTACATGTGTTCACCAATCCGCTCGCATTGATTTAATTCATGGTGACTAATCCAATGTTAGTAAGCAAGTTTCCAAAGGTTGTTACAAGGCGAATAAGCGACTGAACATTAGCCAGCTATCTAGCAAACTAGTTGCTGTTAGATAAATTAATTGTAGTCCAGCATAAAACACAATTGGCATCATAGACAGCTAGTTATACAGTTATATAGTGTGCTATTTTTATGCCACTCATTGCAGTGATGCTTATGAAAATATTCGTATACATTAATCTGTATAGTGGTAGCATCTAACGCTTAGCACACACAGGCCTCGTCAATCCACGGCCCTCGATTGCGCAGGTATCCGCTTTCCGTGCAGTGCGCAGCGGGGACCTTGCTGCTGCAGCTACCCTCTGCTTTTCAGCCTATCCAACAATGAACAGAAACCGGTACAGGAGGAAAGCTCCAGTTTTTGTTGCTAATCTAGAAAACCGCCAATACAGAGCAGCTCGTTCAATACGCTGTTTGCGTTTGGTTCAGTGCGGCCACGAAACAATATTATCTTGGTGAGGGAGAAATATAGCATTCAAAACAAAAACAAAGTGTAATTTCACTCACCATGTTTATAATTGACAGACTCTTCCGCTCCTCTCTCCTCCACCAGCTCGTCCTTCCTACACATGCGCAGAGGTAAGCGCTCCTACAAACCTCACGTCATATTCACGCTGAACGACAGTAGCGGTGCAGGTACTACTATTGGCAGTATGCGGGCGACAACGCGGGGTGTCGACGGGACTTCTTGTAACGGGTTCATAGGAAATATTTCTAAAATAATCTTATATAAATCATTTCTAAAAGATGCATGTTTAATTTGTACGTGTGCGCGTGTGTTCACATGGCGAAGCAGGCTAGAGAATTTTCATTTGAATGTCATTTCTCAGATTGTCGGAAAATGACAAGTGGAGCAGTGAGCTGTTTAGAGTTTAGCTGATAACCGGAAGGTCATGAGTTGTATGCCGCTCTTTATCACCATGACGTAAGAATCGTGTCTTAATTCAGTGTCTCGCCATTTAAAGCATTAGCAATGTTCACTGGTGAAGCCACAAGCCTTGTTATGCAAGCTGGTTTGTGTTGTACTGGCTTGAAGGGCAATTGGGGGGTCTTGTTTGACTTGAGTTGTGGTAACAGGACGCGAGGTTGGTTGTTTACAGGACCTGACACCCGTTTCTGCACTTGACGTCAATCAGACATCATTAGATATTAGTTTTATCTTTAGTAATGTGAGTTTGCATCAGGGCCTTTTATAGTTATGCCACAGGTCCCCTTGGAAGACATATTTCAGCCAGTTGGCCAACCTGTAGATAACAGACGTGTACATACAGACATACATGATGACAACTATATCAGAGGATTTATAATGATTCCCCTATCAAAATATTTATATGAAAACTCACTCATTTAAAAGGGCCTGTCTCTGACTCTTTCCTGTAGCTGAGGGTGATAAGGAGTTGTGATTGCCATGTAGAATACAAACCACATACATGTTTCCTATAAAAATGATCACAGATGTCGGCGCGGGAAGACGAAGCAAATATTTATTGTAATTACTCGAAAGCACACAAGAGTAATGAAATAAATCAGTGTGGAGTTCTTATGTCGTCATGGTACCTCTCTGGTTTGGTTCAGCTGCTTGAGCAGCCTCTGGTGCCAGAAACAATGAAGCTTCTGAAAGCAGTCTCGGCGTTTGTCATCAGTGATGGGACGTGAGAAAGTGAGATTGATCATTAAGAATAATTATCTGTGCCCCAGATGACATGCAAATGCCTCCTTCACATGTTTTGTAATTATAGCATGACGAGCTTGTTGAAGTGTAAATTAAAGACTGAATTCAGCTCTGGTTATTACCAACTGGGGGCATTATCCACGGGGGTGGGTGTTGGCTCAGATTCCTGTCAAGCTTCTGTTTACCCCAAACTGTTTTCCATATATCATAGAGCCACAAGGCAATATGGGTCGGATACACATTTGAAAAAAAAAAACAGAAAGAAACATGCTTAGTTTGAATCCTGTTCAGTTGCTCTGTTGAGTTCTATCATATACACATTTGAAATACTTTGACTTTTATACACCAGTGAAATCTTGAATCTTGAGCCCTGTGTGTTTTTCCTCGTCTCTGTTCAGCAGCAGTGCTGATAGCGTGATGGCACTGAGCTGTAATGCACAGTGACTGAGAGCAGGAAGCACGGTGAGGTTAGCCAGACGGAATGTTCTAGGAGTCATGCTAAGGTACAGTGTGTAACGCTATTTCAGTGTGGCAGCCAACTAAAGCAATTCATGGGCATACCAGCGAGCATGGTGATATGCGTGCGTGCGTGTGTGTGCTTGTGCTAGTGCGTGCCTGTGCACGTGTGTGTGTGTGTGTGTGTGTGTGAGTGAGTGAGTGTGTATTTCCCCCCTGACTCCTCAGTGGATTCAAACCCGTGAGCCCGGTTGGCCAGGTTAGCGGAGAGGAATGGAGCGTTACTGTGCTGGTATGCTGCTTCTGGAGGCGGGGGGCAGAGTGGGTTACCACGGCGCCCGTCGGGGAGGGGGGGCCCGGCGGGGGTCCCTGGTCCGGCCGGAGGAGGTGTGGAGGGGGCTGGAGCGGGCTCTGGAGAGGGTGGAGAAGCGGCGGCTGCCCCTGGACCTCCTGACGCACATCGCCACAGCCGAGGCGCTCCTGGCAGGTCAGTGCCTCAGACCCTAATGCTAACCCTGACACTAACACCAACGCTAACCCTCACTTCGGCCCACACACAACGTTCTCACAACCTCTCCGCAACGCTGAACCAAACGTTCTTATGCTGGGGACGACATCGCAAAGAAGTCGAGATGTTTACTATGTCTTCAGACTCAGTGGGATCTTGCTGTGTTTGGGTGTGTGTGGTTGTTGAAATTTTGGTTTGATGTGTCCCATGTTACAAGATTTAAAAATGTGCCACATTTCATATTGCCTTTCCTATTTACTTTTGTCTATTTGTATATGACAATACCAAAAAATTTTGAATCTGGTGTTTGAAAAAAACAAATTGTTTGTTTATAAACTTGATGTACTCTGCCGGTCAACAGATATCAAAGCCAAGGAATATCGCACATACACACACACGCACACGCACACATGCACACACACACACACACACACACGCACACGCACACACGCACACGCACACACACACACACACACACGCACACGCACACGCACACACACGCACATGCACACGCACACGCACACACACATACACACACATACGTGTTGTGAGAACGGTGGCATGTGTTCAGTGGTTACCTCTCCAGCGTTATCCTGACATTGTGGTCTAATCGTAGGCATGAAAAGTCAACACACATTCTGCAGAGAGGCGGCCAGACGGTACCTCATAGCGCTGGAGAAATATCTCAGCTGTAATGAAGATAAGCGCAATGCTACCAAGACTGGAACAGGTGAGCTATTTTATTCCGACAAGCTATTCACTCGTATCACGTTTGCCCTAGAAAATACTGTCACCTTGTTACTGAGTATTTCATTTGCTGATTGTACTGTCCCCTTGTTACCGAGTATTTCATTTGCTGTTTGTGGGTTCCGCATAACTGTGAGGCTTGTGTTCTTTGTCAGGGTGGCGCTTTTAATTATAGACCCCAGGCAGGCCACTGTCCAGTGCTTGTGATAAACAGCAGTTGTATTTATAGCAGGGCCGAATGAGCTTTAGCAGGTGGATCTCCGTTTCGAGCTGTGATTGCGTGCTATCCGGCCTCGGCCACTCCCTCCACTGTGTGTTTTTATGTGAGCGTGTGGGTCTGGCTTTGCTCCAGACGTCAGCGGGCAGCTGTGTCGTTTTTAGCGAGCCCGGCCAGCTGACTGTCCTCCTTTCAGATCCCGGGACCAGCGCAGCGGTGAGGGGCCTGTGCATCGGCATGCGATTTCCCCGCCCCGAGCACGTCACGGAACTCATCCACGCCAGCGTCGAATGCGGCCGCATGACGCACACCTGTCCCACAGGTAATAGAGAGTGGAGTCCACACCTGAACATCTCTACTCATGCTCATAAAATGCTAATATACCTGTAATCCTCAGGAATTAAACATATAATAGTCCCATAATGGAAGCAGCTTTGAGCAGTGATTGAGGAACTGGACTTTTGAGCAGCACCCTTAAAAGAGCATCTGAATAAATTCTCCGAAAGTACTCTGCCTTATAATATAACATATGCAAATGTAAGCAGTATGACTTGGTGAGGGTGCTAGCTGAACAAATATGTTTTTTTAAAGCTACCAATGCCTCATAACATTACTCAAATAACGACCAGCTGCCACTAATGAATCTGAGGATAGGATCAGTTCCCAATGGGGTACCACACGGCCCCTTCCTGGGAACGTTTCGGAAGGGTGCTGGACGGACACGTTTGGGAATGTTTTTTTTTTGGCAGGGTTCCTGGGATGCGTGTGCATGGCGCTGTTCGCCTCGTACGCCGTGCAGGGGCAGCCGGTGTCCCGCTGGGGCAGGCTCATGCTGGGGGCGCTGCCACGGGCCGAACAGTACTGCCGAGGAAAACCCGCCCTCTTCACAGGTGAGACAGGGAATAGCGGTGATGTAAGCGGGCTGACCAGCGACACAGAGGCAGCTGCGATGTTGCGTAACCTGTGCCAGACTAGTCACAGTGTGTGGCATGAGTGCACAGTTGTGTAATGTCTGTGAATAGCGTAGTAATATGCTGGGGATTTACTGACCTGACTCAAGTGAAATATATTTGATTGGTGTCATTACCAGGGCTGAATTATACCTTGATTACATTAGGCCATCTTATTGCACACGTGTTATTATGATGGTCTGCTTGAAGCCTATGCAAGTATTTCCCATTTATTTGTGTTTTATTCCTAGACTACAGTGAAAACTGGTTCTACTTCGAAACAAAATGGCAGTTTTACCTTCAGCAGAGGAAGATTGACAGAGAGGGCTGCGATGAACCCTTCTTTCCTGAAAACTACGACTCAACTGAAAGAAATAAGGTACCTTCCTTTCATTCTGGTTGGACACCACTAATTTCACCAGCCAGTGTCTAACGGAATCAGTTATCAATATAACCTGTTTCTACGGGAACGCTTTCTTATACAGCACATTACAGAGAACAGTAGCATGAATCTCTCAGCCCGCTCCTCTGCTCAGACGAACCTGAATCCTGACCCGGTTCTCCTGTGACAGTTGTACAGGCATTGGTCCGCAGCGTCTCCAGGGAAACGGAAGGGGGTGGCGATCACGCTGATGGTGTACGACGCCATCCTCGGTGCTGGGGGGGACTGGACCAGGCTCTGTCAGTGGGCCTTGTGTCATGGAGGTAGGGAGGCACCAGGCATTAGAGGGGGCATCAGGTAGCATTTTTGGAGCATTTCAAATATTAATTAACAACAGGCAGGACACACATGCATGCACACACACACACACACACACATGCACACACACACAGACACACACACACATTCTGTACACACACACACGCACACACACACACAGACACACACAATCTGTACACACACACACACACACAGACATACACACACATTCTGTACACACACACACGCACACACACACACATTCTGTACACACACACACACACACACACACACACACTCTCACACACGCGCGTATGACTGTGACCCTGTTTATCCCAGGTGACAGTGAGGGGACAGGCAGTATGGTGGGGTGCCTGTATGGTCTCCTCTATGGCAGTTTGGGGGTCCCCAGCTCCTTCCTGCTCAACCTGGGACTGAAGGGCCAGATGGAGGGCTTAGGAGCGGCTCTGTACGCCGCAGCTAACGGAGAGAGGTAATGTTCGAGTCACACGTTCCTGAAAACATCCACCCTGCTGCAGCACACACACGCCAACATCCACCCTGCTGCAGCACACACACGCCAACATCCACCCTGCTGCAGCACACACACGCCAACATCCACCCTGCTGCAGCACACACACGCCAACATCCACCCTGCTGCAGCACACACACGCCAACATCCACCCTGCTGCAGCACACACACGCCAGCATCCACCCTGCTGCAGCACACACACGCCAACATCCACCCTGCTGCAGCACACACACGCCAACATCCACCCTGCTGCAGCACACACACGCCAACATCCACCCTGCCGCAGCACACACACGCCAACATCCACCCTGCTGCAGCACACACACGCCAACATCCACCCTGCCGCAGCACACACACGCCAACATCCACCCTGCTGCAGCACACACACGCCAACATCCACCCTGCTGCAGCACACACACGCCAACATCCACCCCGCTGCAGCACACACACGCCAACATCCACCCGGCTGCAGCACACACACGCCAACATCCACCCGGCTGCAGCACACACACGCCAACATCCTCCCTGCTGCAGCACACACACGCCATTTATTCAGTCTTCCTAAAAGAAGGAATGCAGTTCTCCTCACTTTTCCATTCTTCCCTTCTTAGGCCAGAACTGGGTGATGCCCCCGTAAGTTCCGGTGATGCCCCCATAAGTTCCGGTGAATTCCACGCCGATCTGTGGCAGGCGGTAAAACGGCTGTCCTGCAAGCGCACGGACGACGAAATCAACACCCTCCTGAACTACCTGGCGCTCCTGGAGCAGGGCGTGGCCAGCCGGCAGGACCGCGGGCAGCCCAGGGAGGACGTGGGGAGGGGGAGGGGGAGGGGCAAGGGGGCGGTCCGTCCTCCCCACCCATACCCCTCCCGCTTCCAGCTCCTGAGGTCCCGGTTCACCAAACTGGGGCACAGAGACAATCTGCTGAGGCTCCGCCCCCCTCCCCTGGAGAGGCCAATCACCACAAGGCTCTGTCCACTTCCGGCTAAACACCCCTCACAGAGAGAGAGAGAACTTAAAGATCCATTTAGGAGAGAGAAAGAGTCACAGCCTAAAGATCCCTCACAGAGAGAGAAAGAGAAAGTACTTAAAGATCCCTCACAGAGACAGGAGTCACAGTCTACAGATCCCTCACAGAGTGAGAAAGAGAAAGTACTTAAAGATCCTTCACAGAGACAGGAGTCACAGTCTACAGATCCCTCACAGAGACAGAAAGAGTCACAGTCTACAGATCCCTCACAGAGACAGAAAGAGTCACAGTCTACAGATCACTCACAGAGAGAAAAAGAGAAAGTACTTAAAGATCCCTCACAGAGACAGGAGTCACAGTCTACAGATCCCTCACAGAGACAGAAAGAGTCACAGTCTTCAGATCCCTCACAGAGACAGAAAGAGTCACAGTCTACAGATCACTCACAGAGAGAAAAAGAGAATGTACTTAAAGATCCCTCACAGAGACAGGAGTCACAGTCTACATATCCCTCACAGAGACAGAAAGAGTCACTGTCTACAGATCCCTCACAGGGAGAGAAAGAGTCACAGCTTCACCCAGTCATGCAAACAGGACATGCTTTGTATAGTGACGGGGCTTCTTTCCCTCTGATTGGCCAGCAGACAGAATGGTGCCAAGAGAGCAGAGCTCTGATTGGGCATCATGGTGGAGGCGGGATAAAGGCCAGGTCTGTTGATGGCGAGCTCCCCGTAAGCGTGGTAGCAGAGCCGGTGTGTGGTGGCCTTATCGCACCTGGCAGAGGCTGCGTTTCCACGGATACTGGAACTCCGTGCTCACCTGCGGAATGCTGTATCCCACTGAGCAGGGGGGCGGAGTTTCAGGTCTGGCCTTACACACAGGCCGAACCACCTGAATCCACAGCACCAGAGTCACCTTCTGAGAGGAGAGGACCGGAATCACCTCCCAAAAGGACAGGACTGGAATCACCTCCTGAAAGGACAGGACCGGAATCACCTCCCGAAACAGAAGCACAGCGCTGGCCGGCCGTGCCCCCACCCCCTCCGTGTGCTGACCCCCCCCACAGCCCAAAGCCACTGCCCTGGAAGTACAGGACGCACTGCTACGCTAAGGACCTCTGCACCCCCCCGGCCCCCAAAGTCCTCCTCAGTGTGGGCATGAGGGGCGGCAGGCTCGTTAAGATTTCATAAGAGTCAGAGTGAAGAGGCGTCTCTCTGAACCCCCCCCCCCAGGAAATCACATAAACCTGATCATGCCCCCCCCCCCAGGGTGTTTATGTCTTATTTATGTCAGTCTTGTATTATCTGGTCAGTCAAAAATAGTTTATCCCAAATGGAATGCCCTTTGACCCCTTTTCTTTGCGTCCTACAAATTTTGCTTTCTGTTGAGGAATTACCATGACAACTGAAAACCAGACCACTTTGCACCACAAACTGATTGTATGAATGACCCCACAACCATTTGCATGCGTGTATGGTGTTGCATATTCAAGCCAGGCAATGTTGCAAACCCCGATTTTGCATTTCAGATGTATGAGGTTTACTCTGACAGCGATACTGACATTAATACCTTTGACACACAAGAAAGAATTTCTCCCCACCGTTGTGATTTTCAAGATGGAAGATCTCTTTATTAAATACAGAAGAACATTGGTTTCATCAAATACAAAACTGAGAATGCTCCTTTCACCCTCTCATTCATAGGAGGAAAAGGTAGAGCTGTACAAGGGCTCAGTACATACAGGGAAACACAGCGAGGGGAAGATAAAATGCTCAGTGAAGGAACGTCTGTAAGTACAACAGTAAGTGCATTAAGGCATCGCAGTCTCCAGGAACATAGTCAGGAGTCTCAGCCAGTTTTCCCACCTAGTTACATTTTCTTTCTATCCAACATTAGGGGAAAAACTTTTTTTTGACCTATAAAACAGGTTCCGTTTTGCTCTTTTACACAGAAATAATATTACATGATTTCACTGCACTGAATTGAGCTTTGCTTTGATTGCTGCCAGTTCATTTTTTATGCGTATTCTGCTCAGACTAAAATCAGTCTGGATCCAACCTTAAATCAGGTATAAAGAAACTACTCAAAACAAAGACCTTCACCACTTCAGTCATCAGGCCAAGAATATTGCGCGCAGGACATTAAAGATTGACTTTTTTTTTTTGCCACAATAAAATGGAGGCGGCTAACTCAAATCTCCAAGGCAACCAGGGATAACAGTAGTGGTAGTAGTGTTCAGTCAGAGCTGGAAAAGCTCGATCTACAGTTTTAACTTCCGCACCCTCCTCAGTTTAACTATTCCTACGGCGAGTCCGAACGTGGTCAGTGTGGAGCTACTCTTCGCTGGCCTCCTCTTCCTCCAGCTCCACGAGCGCAGCGTGCCGATTGGCCTGAGAGCCCTCTTTGAAGAAGACCTTTTTGATGATGCCTGCTTTCGGGGCCCGGATAGTGTGCTGTAAAGGGGGGGGGGGGAAGCACAGACTCAGTAAAAAAAAGTTAATCTGTTCGGTGCCCTTGAAGCACAAAGATGATGCAAATTCACAGGCAGGAGTCCCAGGCCCTGGTCCCACTTCATGATAGGCGTTGCCTAATATTACCAGAGAGGGGTGCATGCCTAAGATCCAGCAGTAAAATGCCCGATTCAGCCGATAAACTCACCTCCATTTTCATGGCGATCATCACCATCAGAGGGTCTCCCACCTGCACAGTGTCACCAGCCTTCACCAGAACCTGCAGGAGACCAGCCACAGCCAGCCACAGTCAGTCAGTCACACCATATGAGCACCACAGCCACTTAAACAGTTATATTACCAGGCCTGTAACACTTGAGTTCCATTAGAGAGTTCCGTTACCAGGCCTGTAACACTAGAGTTCCATTCGAGAGTTCTGTAACAGTGACAGGTGTCACTCATCATCAGCATCATCATCGTGGAGGCGGAGTTACCTTCTCTATCGTCCCAGTCATGGGAGCCACGGCCCCGCCCTGTGCCCCCGAGCCGCTCACCCCCGCCAGGAACTTGGGCACGGGCACCTTCACCTCAAAACTGCCCTCCTGCAGAGGGCGTCAGGGAGCGCGCGGTAAGCAGACACACCTTGTTCGTTAAGTGTCAATCAAACTGAGATCCAGGCGTTAAGCACCAGAGAATGAGCAGCAGCTCATTACAGGCGAAGGGGCTGCTCACCATGGAGAAGAGGTGCACGTCGTTGTCCAGGACGACCATCTTGGGCCGGGACACCACCCCGTTGACAGAGCAGCGCAGGTACGAGGCTCCGCCCTCCTCCACCAGGTCCCCGGAGACCAGGAACACCTCCCCCCCGATCTGTGGGACGGACAGAGAACTGAACCTCTGGAGCTACACCCAAACCAGCACAACCAACACCTGCCAAACAACTGCCAAGCACAACCAACACCTGTCCAACTTCCAACCACAACCAAATGATGGCTATGTCAGGAATCTCAACCATAAATAAAGTCATTAATGCCAGTTACTGATTGGCTGAAGAGGTCCCACACCTCGATACAAGGCCTAAACTGGCTGCTGACTGAAAGAAAGCACAGAAAGCCTGCAGGCAGGGCGGCCTCCAGGACTGCAGGCTGAGACCTCTCAGCTCTCTGGCCGTGCGGTTCAGGTAAGGTTCTGGAGTGAGGTGAGCGTACGAGTAATATTATTCAGCACAGCCCAGGGGGAGCCACACTGCAGAAATTAAATATTAAAATTTACCTCCATACTGTACGTGCCATCTGGGTTGTATGTAACAGCCACTTCTACCTCTGCAGGTTTAAAAAGAGAAGGGGAAAAAATGCAATTTTAAGCGTTCAGAACACAAATTACGTTTTTAAAAAATGAAGTTTAAGAAGAGCTTCTCAGAAGTCAGCATTTTTGTGCAGAATCGGGTCTCCTTGTTCATTTAATGTTTGGCCGAGCCGGTGGAACGGGTGAATCCGTATCAGAATGATTAATGTTGCTCCGCTGCCTTATGCATAATGCAGATTAAAATGTTTTTTTTTTTTTTCAAATCACCTTAGCATCACATACATCATACTGTGGAGCAACCGAGAGAGTCACTGGCACCACTGTGTGCGTGAGTGCAGGTGTGTGTGTGTGTGTGTGTGTGTGTGCGCGCGCGCGCGCGCATGTGCCTCGAACGCAGGGCTAATACAGGAGAGGATTAATGCACAGAGCAGCTGTTCTTGCTGCGTGGCTGCAGGGATGCGGGGATGCAGACGAGCGCTCTGGTTCTCTGCGCAGGTTAAAATGCGCCGAGCCCGACGAAGACCTGTCACTGCAAAAGGCTCGCAAGTTTAATTACACCTGGCAGGTGTTCAGAAAAGCGTCACCATGTTTCAGAGGGAGCAGAAGCACGATATAAAAGCTGTAAAACAAAAGGGAGAGGAGGGGAGGACAAAAGTGTTACTGCACTAATTAGTCAGAGCATGAGCGTGTCCAGATTTCAGAGACATTCACTCCCATAACCGCCTCCCTGCGAGGCCTCATTCATATAATATCTCATTAATATTCCGCCCATTTCTCCATAAAAATCAATCATGGGGGAGGGACGAAATTGGTCCCCGCAGCAACCGTGGGCGAGTCTCTGATTGAATTGCATCCTACTTCCTGCCTCCCAGAATTCTCTTTACATATTCAGGTAGGGATTTTGCTAATGCTTTCATCCGTTACACAGCTCAACACTCTGCAGAAGTGATTCGGGTTAAAGGCAGAGCCCTACCACGGAATCGAACCTGCAACCTCGGGAGTCACAAGCCCCTGTTCCCTAACCGCTGTGCCACGCCGCTCCCAGCGCCAGGCTGGTGCCCCTGCCCACCGCCCCGCAGGTGAGCTCCAACCTGAGGGGACTGAGCGCGTGCGGGAAGCCGACGCTGAACCCCAGAGTGTTCTACGGGTGCGGCCATGGACGGGCGCGTCTTCGTTCCGCGTGAACGGTGCGGCTGTACCGCGACCAGCGTTCTACCGCGACCGCCACACCGCTGCCCTCCGCCCTTCAGCCGCCGCCGCGGTCGCCGTCACCGAGGGGGCGGGGCTTACTTTTGTCGCCGAGCTGCAGCGTCAGGTTCCTGGTGTACAGGACGTTCACCCGCCTGCCGCTGCTGGAAGCGAAGGGGGAGTACTGGTCTGCAGTGGAAAACACCAATCAGAGAGGAGGATTTCAGCATCAGAGCAGGACACACACCAATCAGAGAGGAGGATTGCAGCATCAGAGCAGGACACACACCAATCAGAGAGGAGGATTGCAGCATCAGAGCAGGACACACACCAATCAGAGAGGAGGATTGCAGCATCAGAGCACGACACACACCAATCAGAGAACAGAATGGGGCACATCTCACCGTGGGACCGGGCCTTAAAGGCGCGGGTGTGGCCCCTCTCCCGGAGCAGCAGGCCCAGGGCGGCCTGGCAGAGCACCTCCCTGGGGGGGGCGAGGGGCGGGGGGAAGAGCTGGGCGTGGTGCAGCGGGATGAAGCTGGTGTGCACGTTCCCCGCCTCAAACTCCGGGTGGCCCGACAGACTCAGCAGGAAGTCGATGTTGGTGTTCAGGCCCACGATCTGAGGGGTAGGGCAGACACGTTACACACACACACAAACACACACACACACACACACGCGCTCACACACATGCGCTCACACACATGCGCACTCACACACACTTCTCACACCGTTACTGTATAATTTACAGCTTTGTACATCCTGCAAATCGTCCCTCAGACGCATTTGCTCCAATTGGGTGGGCGTGCCAGGGGTGTAACCAGACACAGCGAGCAAAGCATTAAAGAATCGGTGTCACACTGCACACAGTCACCCTGTTAGCCGCCATAGCAACAGCACTCAGCAACCAAACAATTACAGCCACAGCATTTCAGTTATAAAAAAAAAAAAAAAGTGTGTATAGTGTTTCTCAGCTTCAGCAGTCCCTGGCGTTTGGGTGAGAAGATGGGTATTTTCCCAGGGTGCACTGGGGCTCACGTTGTACTGCCGCAGGCTGTAGCGCAGCTTCTTCAGGGCGGCGGAGCGATCCTCCCCCCACACCACCAGCTTGGCGATCATGGGGTCGTAGTGCGCCGAAACCTCGTCCCCTGAGAGGCAGAGAAACAGCAGGGCTGGTCAGACTGTCTCACCAGAGCCATCCACTGTCCCCTCAGACAGCCCCAGGGCCTGCTGGGTATTGTAGTTTCTTGGGTGTAAACTGGTTGTCAATTTTGAAGGGGAAAACAAAACCCCTTCAGACACCATGTGGCTCCATGGGGAAGAGTGGCATCACCACTCTACAGCGCAGCCAAAAATGACATGGCCAGCTGGCTTAAATCAGGGTTCAACTCTGTTCCAAGATATCTACCGGCCTGTAGCTTTTCACTTCAACCTTAATTTGGCACACCTGACTCTACTAATTAGCAGCTAAACGCAGATCTCGAGCTGTGGAATGAGGTGTGCTCTGTTAGGGTTGGAGTGAAAACCTACAGGACAGTAGATCTGCAGGAACAGGGCTGGGCAGCCCAAGGCTAAATGGACCATTATCATGATCTTTATGTTTCATGTTCTTCTGTAATTTGACCTTACGACCCGGTTGGACCCAGGTTCTCGTACCTTGGCGCACGCCGGTCTCGATGCGCGTGCAGTCGTCCGCCTGCGGCGTGGACAGGTGCAGCAGAGGCCCCGCCCCCGGCAGGAAGTCGTTGTTGGGGTCCTCGGCGTAGATTCGGGCCTCGAAGGAGTGCCCACTGAGCTCGATCTCCTCCTGAGCGAGCGGAAGCTCCTCCCCCGCGGCCACCTGACGGCATGACAATGCTCAGACAACGCTCACACAACATTTACACAACGCTCACGCAATGCTACCAGTCAAGACAGGTGTAGAACTCCCAAAATCATCCCAGTGCAAGACTGCAGTGGAGCAGCAGTGTGTGGTACTCTGGCTCACTGCTGCCCTCTGGTGGATATTTTACTTGCGCAGATGTCAGAGCAGGTGCTGTGAACATGAAACACAGCCCCACAAGACCCTGCTCATGTAAATGTATGTAAAGTTTCTTAGCAGTATGCAAACCTCAGCAAGCACTTTTCCCACGGAATAAAGCACTACAGGATTCCTGATGTGTGTTCTGGATCTCCTGGCTCTCGTGGTGGAGATTCGTACTTGCGCGGTGGCGATTTGCAATTCTATAAGTTGTGATGAATACTCCATGTTTTGGAGAGTACTCGTGGGGATTTGTACTTGTATACTGTGCGGTTGCAGTGATTCCTGTGGTGGAGATACTCGTACGTTGGAGATTTGTACAGTTTGGTTTTGAAGATTCGTACTCCTGTGGTGGAGATTCATATTCGTACGATGGCGATAAGTGCTCATGTGCTGGTAATGAGCACTCGTGATTCGTTCACTCGAGTGAGCGACTCCAGCTCGCTCACCCTCAGCTGCCACTCCACCAGGTCGGTGCCCGTGATCATCTCGGACACGGGGTGCTCCACCTGCAGCCTGGTGTTCATCTCCATGAAGTAGAAGTTGTGCTGGGCGTCCATGATGAACTCCACAGTGCCTGGAGCGGAAAGGTCGGGGAGGGAGAGAGGGATTCACTGCCGACTCACTCCCCAGAACCCTCTCATCTGAAGCCTCTAACGAATCATCATACAGTCCAACTGGCTCAATAACTCCCTCCCTTGGGTCACCCAAGCAGGTGCTACACACAGGTGTAAGAGACTGAGATAATGAGATGAAAGGTGCTATGTAAAGCCTCTGCTGGCTACTGCAGTCTCACACAGGTAGCACTGAAGCCACGCCCTCTTACCTGCCCCCACGTAGTTGACGGCTTTGGCCGCCCGAACTGCCGCCTCCCCCAGCTTCCTCCTCACCTCAGGGCTGATTCCCGGCTGAAAACACACACACACACACACACACACACTCATAAAGATACAACCACATCACACCAGCTACGTCCAAAAGAAAAACACAACACAATCCCCACTGATATCATATTGCTACCTGTACATGATTTAACCAGTATAACATTAAAAAATAAACCAATTGTGGTCTGACGGTAGAGTGACAGGTGTTTACCCCGGGCGCCTCCTCTATGATCTTCTGATGCCTCCTCTGTACACTGCAGTCCCTCTCAAACAGGTACACAGCGTTTCCGTGCTGATCTCCGAACACCTGGACTTCCACATGCCTAGGAGGAGGGGGAAGGGACAGGGGTATATTTACACGAAAATAACAGGGCCTTGATTTTACTAACGAGTGCCCATGGAAACCTGCAGAGACCTGGGGTTCTCCACAAACTTCTCCACCAGCATGACGTCATCATTGAAGGATTTGCGAGCCTCTCTCCGCGCGGACTCCAGCTGCTCGTGGAAGTCCGCCTCAGAGGGAGCGATACGCATTCCCTGTGCGTGGAAATAACGACAGCATTAGCACGTGCGCCAGCACACTGATCTCAAGCATGTATATTAGAGTATTAGCATGTGCGCTAGCACACTGATCTCAAGCATGGATATTACAGCATTAGTGCGTGCGCTAGCACACTGATCTCAAGCACAGGTATTAGAGTATTAGCATGTGCGCTAGCACACTGATCTCAAGCATGGATATTACAGCATTAGTGCGTGCGCTAGCACACTGATCTCAAGCACAGGTATTACCGTATTAAGTGCAAGCGCTAGCATATGTTTCTTTGCATCCTCTGTCCGGTGGAGCTAAGGAGTGAGGAAAGGACGAGAGGGAAGGATGCTCGGAGTGAAAATAAGTGATTGGAATGAGCCCATAGACTCCACACTTGCCTTCCCGCCCCCACCACGAACAGCCTTGATCATCACAGGGTAACCTATCCTGGCAGCTTCAGCTTGCAGTCTCTCATCCGATTGGTCCTCACCATGGTAACCCTCAATGATGGGCACACCGGCCGCTGACATGATGTACTTTGATGTGCTAAACAAAAATCAATGGGGAGATAGTGGAAAGTTAGTGTCCTGAAGACAGCACAAGCAAATGTCATTTCTGAAAACAACATTTTGACACAAAAATATTACCATTATGCACCACTTAATTCCCTGAATGAAGACGGGGATGAAGGGAGACTGTGACTTCACACCTACCTCTTAATCCCCATGTCCCGTATTGCAGAAGATGGAGGCCCAATGAAGATAATGCCTTCCTGTTTACACAGCTCTGCAAACTCGGTGTTCTCCGAAAGGAAGCCATATCCTGGGTGGATAGCCTAAGACAAAAGAGACCAGTCCTCTTCAGCAAACATGGTCTAAAGAGGCAGCGCCAAATGACTCTCTAGCATTACTCTGAATTGTGTTTTCATACTTAATGAGTACCTCCAATACACACTTTTGCTCACCGGTTAGCAGTTAATTGCATACAGAGAGACTATCATAAACCAAGCGTTTCAGAGGTTCATGTTGTATCTTTAAATTAAGTAACAATAATAAAATAAAATAAAAAAAACAGATGTGGCACTGAAAAGGCAGTTTATCGCCCGCTAAATTATTGTGAAAGTAACGGTTAGCAGCCATGCCTTAACTGGTTTAACGGCAATTACATGGAATATAGTTAAATGTGCATATTGAGTTTTAGCAATATTTTCAGGATATGCGATTCTCTAACATAGCAAGTCATTCAGGAGCACAGCAACCAGAGCTACAAGCCCAGGTCCTTCAACAAAACACTGTACTGCTGCAAAAGTACTTTAACCACTCCAGATCACCGGATTCAGTCACCTGGGGAGACCCACAAACATAACAGTGGTAGCCCACCACAGGAAAAAACTACCTGAGCGTGTGATCTCTTAGCAACTTCCATGACTTTCTCCATAGATAAGTAACTCTGCTGTGATGCGGCTGGACCGATGTGATAGGCTTCATCCGCCTGGAGATGACAACAAAACTCAATGACATCAAATAACACATTTTTTTATTATTTCAGTCATATTCAAAGGATGACACACATTCACTCGGCAGCACGTCATAACACAGACATGCTACCCATTTTCAAACGGAAGCTTGAAATATATATCATATACACACACACACACACACACACACAGCACTTCATAGGCCTAGATCTTAATTACTACATAATGTAACGTTTAGAGTCCGTTTTACCAGAGGATTGCGGGCCCAATGACATGCTCACTGAAGTAAAGCGAAGCCCCGTGATCGAGGGGATGCTCGGTTTGCTCACCATGGCTACATGCATCGCGTGCCTGTCGGCCTCGCTGTACACGGCCACAGAGCGCACCCCCATTTTCTTGGCCGTGCGCATCACGCGGCAGGCGATCTCCCCTCTGTTGGCGATCAGGACTTTCTCTATCCTGCCTCGCGCTGGACAGAGACAACGAAACATACATTTGCCTATTAAAAAAAAGCCTAAACACAGCCAACGTGAACGTTGTCAGAAGCAAGAGAGCCACTCTACGCGTGGGAGTTCTTGGTTTCTTACCAACGGACGCACACCTGACGGATCCGCCGGTCCATAGCCATTTCCTAGAAGACAGCGGAACAGGTAGTCATGGATGTGCAACACGAAGGTTTAAAACTCGCAACGTTATTTACCATGTTTCTTGCACACCAACTGGAAACACAAATGTTGGGCAACTCAACAGTTGCAGCTAGTAAGTTACCAATGCTAAGTAATTTAGCTAGGTTAAATGCAAGTTGTTCACAAAGTTTCTGACAAAGGCATCTTATCTGGTGTAACTAGTAACGTAGACTTAGAGATATTATCGCCACAAGACGATCCAGGGGGTAAAGAAATAATCAGCTAAGAAGTTATGTTTACGGAGAAGCACCTTTATTTCACCTTGCACAGAATCAAACCAGCATGACAGCAGCAAGCTAGCCAGCTAGCTAACGTTTGAGATTTAGCCAGCAAGCTAGACAGCGGTTAGTTCCTGGCACATAGTGATGATACGGATTGCAAAATAAACAGTATGACGGTTGCTAGTCGGTCAATTTTTTCCTACAAACTAGCTAGCGCGGCTAGCTTGCACATTCTAAGATTCAGCTTTAAGCTAGCCAGCTGACACAAGTGTTAGCCACCGTTATAAGTTCCCTCATCAGTAGCCCCAACATTTCATTGTTGCAGATCAGAAAGTATAAATAAGATTATGTTCGTTTTGAGACGAGGTTGTGCATACTGCACATCACTTACTGTTGTAGCACTGGTTTCAAGCCCTGGAAGGATTGAACTCTCAATATGACAGCGGCCATGTCTGGTACCACTGCCAGTGAACGCAGAGGGCGTTTTATATCGTTGGCTAAGTACCAAGCACTCGATTGCACAAACCAATTTTTACTCTGTGGAGCCCATTAACAAGCTTGCCTATAAACAAAAAGTATAAAACAGATAAATCGATCTAAATTTAGCAATGCTTCGAAATTTTGCGGCTTTATTTTCATTTTTAATTCAGCTAATTTTATTGCCCTTTAAGTTTGTCCCTCTCGTGGACCCGTACACAGGAAAGCCAATCAGAAACTCTCAGACGAAGGTGGGTACAACGGGGCGGTCACTTTTGTCAAGCATGGGACTTTTCGTACAGGTAACTGGTTTGTCTGGTTTCATATTTTTATATTCATAATCATAGCTGAACAAATACGTAATGGAAATGTTTGAGGCTGTAATTATGTAGGAGGAATCGTGTGGTTGAAATAACTGACAGAAGTAAAACTGCTAGACAAGTGAGCTTGTTGCCATTAAAAGCGCGAAAGTGAATCCGATAGAATCACTCACTCAACATCGCGTTGTGATGTTTGGCTGAATCCACAACAGAGACTATAAAAAGGTATGAAAGCTAAATGTGGTGTTCAATCGCCGATCACTAAATAGGGTCGTGTTTGTCGTTGTTACCAAGCATGGGATCTAAATTGATTGCTCATTTTAACGCGAAAAAAAACAGGATATCATGTGCTCACCGGGAACATATAAACAGGATATCATGTGCTCACCGGGAACATATATGTTCCCGGTGAGCACATGATATCCTGTTTTTTTTCGCGTTCCCGGTGAGCGAGTCGTGATTGAAGTTGCCAACCAAGCAACCAAGCATGGGATCTAAATTGATTGCTCATTTTAACGCGAAAAAAAACAGGATATCATGTGCTCACCGGGAACATATATGTTCCCGGTGAGCACATGATATCCTGTTTATATGTTCCCGGTGAGCACATGATATCCTGTTTTTTTTCGCGTTCCCGGTGAGCGAGTCGTGATTGAAGTTGCCATTACGACCTGTTAATATGGAAATGTTGTTTCGTGTCACCAAAAAGTCATATGTGACTGTGTAACATATTCTAATTTGTCAAATATATATTAATGTATACTTTTAATGTTACCTGTAACAGTCGCGGGTTCTTATGTGGGAAATAGTTCCTTTTCCAGATCTTGCTCCTACATTGCGCCCGGCGCCGTACTTTATATGTTTATGTCATACAAACAGTATTTTATGAGGATGTCTGAGAATCAATCAGTTTGTGAAACAGTATTCGTCAACGAACAGTTGTCGGTTGTTCTTTACTGGTCACAAAATTTTAGAAAAACACGTTTCAACGACATTAACTGATCAAGAGATGGAGCATCTACATTTAATTCGTTCACTACTGGAGAAACGTGCAATGTGTTGTTTTCACCAGGGGGTGGCGGCCTTGCTTTCTTTTGGCTAATTGTTATTCTCACGAATACGTATTAAAAATCTTTAATAATCTGATTTTTAAAAAGTTTGACTTGCTGCATCCCCGAGTTTGATATTTTATAAGTTTTATATTCTGTGTCCGTTTCCCAATAATAAAATTGGAAACAGTCGTCATTTATAAAATGTAAACTCAGTAATAGACTGAGCGCTGTCTAAATTTTTTTTTTTTGAAATGTGTGGGATTTTGACACATTGTTTAAAGGTTTATTGAATGATTCTTGTAAATCTTCGCTCCACGTTTTCAGCATATTGTCAATTTGCAACCAAGGCAATCAATAACAGACTCAATGTCCAATGTATAGATTAAACTGTTGAATGGACTGGCCATTATGTGGCTTTCCCTTCATATAAAGAACGTGTGAAAGAACATTTCAGCTTTCATCATTTTTTTATTATTATCTGTATTTGTTCAGGGCCGTTTCCTTATGCTAATCACATGAACAGTATTGCACATCAAATTTACAAACAGTCAGCATTCATAATCTCGTAATATTTTCACTTCAATTTTCACTTCAAACAGGATATCATGTGCTCACCGGGAACATATAAACAGGATATCATGTGCTCACCGGGAACATATATGTTCCCGGTGAGCACATGATATCCTGTTTTTTTTCGCGTTAAAATGAAGGATATCATGTGCTCACCGGGAACATATAAACAGGATATCATGTGCTCACCGGGAACATATATGTTCCCGGTGAGCACATGATATCCTGTTTTTTTTCGCGTTAAAATGAGCAATCAATTTAGATCCCATGCTTGGTTGCTCATTTTAACATATATGTTCCCGGTGAGCACATGATATCCTGTTTTTTTTCGCGTTCCCGGTGAGCGAGTCGTGATTGAAGTTGCCATTACGACCTGTTAATATGGAAATGTTGTTTCGTGTCACCAAAAAGTCATATGTGACTGTGTAACATATTCTAATTTGTCAAATATATATTAATGTATACTTTTAATGTTACCTGTAACAGTCGCGGGTTCTTATGTGGGAAATAGTTCCTTTTCCAGATCTTGCTCCTACATTGCGCCCGGCGCCGTACTTTATATGTTTATGTCATACAAACAGTATTTTATGAGGATGTCTGAGAATCAATCAGTTTGTGAAACAGTATTCGTCAACGAACAGTTGTCGGTTGTTCTTTACTGGTCACAAAATTTTAGAAAAACACGTTTCAACGACATTAACTGATCAAGAGATGGAGCATCTACATTTAATTCGTTCACTACTGGAGAAACGTGCAATGTGTTGTTTTCACCAGGGGGTGGCGGCCTTGCTTTCTTTTGGCTAATTGTTATTCTCACGAATACGTATTAAAAATCTTTAATAATCTGATTTTTTAAAAGTTTGACTTGCTGCATCCCCGAGTTTGATATTTTATATGTTTTATATTCTGTGTCCGTTTCCCAATAATAAAATTGGAAACAGTCGTCATTTATAAAATGTAAACTCAGTAATAGACTGAGCGCTGTCTAAATTTTTTTTTTTTAAATGTGTGGGATTTTGACACATTGTTTAAAGGTTTATTGAATGATTCTTGTAAATCTTCGCTCCACGTTTTCAGCATATTGTCAATTTGCAACCAAGGCAATCAATAACAGACTCAATGTCCAATGTATAGATTAAACTGTTGAATGGACTGGCCATTATGTGGCTTTCCCTTCATATAAAGAACGTGTGAAAGAACATTTCAGCTTTCATCATTTTTTTATTATTATCTGTATTTGTTCAGGGCCGTTTCCTTATGCTAATCACATGAACAGTATTGCACATCAAATTTACAAACAGTCAGCATTCATAATCTCGTAATATTTTCACTTCAATTTTCACTTCAAACAGGATATCATGTGCTCACCGGGAACATATAAACAGGATATCATGTGCTCACCGGGAACATATATGTTCCCGGTGAGCACATGATATCCTGTTTTTTTTCGCGTTAAAATGAAGGATATCATGTGCTCACCGGGAACATATAAACAGGATATCATGTGCTCACCGGGAACATATATGTTCCCGGTGAGCACATGATATCCTGTTTTTTTTCGCGTTAAAATGAGCAATCAATTTAGATCCCATGCTTGGTTGCTCATTTTAACATATATGTTCCCGGTGAGCACATGATATCCTGTTTTTTTTCGCGTTCCCGGTGAGCGAGTCGTGATTGAAGTTGCCATTACGACCTGTTAATATGGAAATGTTGTTTCGTGTCACCAAAAAGTCATATGTGACTGTGTAACATATTCTAATTTGTCAAATATATATTAATGTATACTTTTAATGTTACCTGTAACAGTCGCGGGTTCTTATGTGGGAAATAGTTCCTTTTCCAGATCTTGCTCCTACATTGCGCCCGGCGCCGTACTTTATATGTTTATGTCATACAAACAGTATTTTATGAGGATGTCTGAGAATCAATCAGTTTGTGAAACAGTATTCGTCAACGAACAGTTGTCGGTTGTTCTTTACTGGTCACAAAATTTTAGAAAAACACGTTTCAACGACATTAACTGATCAAGAGATGGAGCATCTACATTTAATTCGTTCACTACTGGAGAAACGTGCAATGTGTTGTTTTCACCAGGGGGTGGCGGCCTTGCTTTCTTTTGGCTAATTGTTATTCTCACGAATACGTATTAAAAATCTTTAATAATCTGATTTTTAAAAAGTTTGACTTGCTGCATCCCCGAGTTTGATATTTTATATGTTTTATATTCTGTGTCCGTTTCCCAATAATAAAATTGGAAACAGTCGTCATTTATAAAATGTAAACTCAGTAATAGACTGAGCGCTGTCTAAATTTTTTTTTTTTAAATGTGTGGGATTTTGACACATTGTTTAAAGGTTTATTGAATGATTCTTGTAAATCTTCGCTCCACGTTTTCAGCATATTGTCAATTTGCAACCAAGGCAATCAATAACAGACTCAATGTCCAATGTATAGATTAAACTGTTGAATGGACTGGCCATTATGTGGCTTTCCCTTCATATAAAGAACGTGTGAAAGAACATTTCAGCTTTCATCATTTTTTTATTATTATCTGTATTTGTTCAGGGCCGTTTCCTTATGCTAATCACATGAACAGTATTGCACATCAAATTTACAAACAGTCAGCATTCATAATCTCGTAATATTTTCACTTCAATTTTCACTTCAAACAGGATATCATGTGCTCACCGGGAACATATAAACAGGATATCATGTGCTCACCGGGAACATATATGTTCCCGGTGAGCACATGATATCCTGTTTTTTTTCGCGTTAAAATGAAGGATATCATGTGCTCACCGGGAACATATAAACAGGATATCATGTGCTCACCGGGAACATATATGTTCCCGGTGAGCACATGATATCCTGTTTTTTTTTCGCGTTAAAATGAGCAATCAATTTAGATCCCATGCTTGGTTGCTCATTTTAACATATATGTTCCCGGTGAGCACATGATATCCTGTTTTTTTTTCGCGTTCCCGGTGAGCGAGTCGTGATTGAAGTTGCCATTACGACCTGTTAATATGGAAATGTTGTTTCGTGTCACCAAAAAGTCATATGTGACTGTGTAACATATTCTAATTTGTCAAATATATATTAATGTATACTTTTAATGTTACCTGTAACAGTCGCGGGTTCTTATGTGGGAAATAGTTCCTTTTCCAGATCTTGCTCCTACATTGCGCCCGGCGCCGTACTTTATATGTTTATGTCATACAAACAGTATTTTATGAGGATGTCTGAGAATCAATCAGTTTGTGAAACAGTATTCGTCAACGAACAGTTGTCGGTTGTTCTTTACTGGTCACAAAATTTTAGAAAAACACGTTTCAACGACATTAACTGATCAAGAGATGGAGCATCTACATTTAATTCGTTCACTACTGGAGAAACGTGCAATGTGTTTTTTTCACCAGGGGGTGGCGGCCTTGCTTTCTTTTGGCTAATTGTTATTCTCACGAATACGTATTAAAAATCTTTAATAATCTGATTTTTAAAAAGTTTGACTTGCTGCATCCCCGAGTTTGATATTTTATATGTTTTATATTCTGTGTCCGTTTCCCAATAATAAAATTGGAAACAGTCGTCATTTATAAAATGTAAACTCAGTAATAGACTGAGCGCTGTCTAAATTTTTTTTTTTTAAATGTGTGGGATTTTGACACATTGTTTAAAGGTTTATTGAATGATTCTTGTAAATCTTCGCTCCACGTTTTCAGCATATTGTCAATTTGCAACCAAGGCAATCAATAACAGACTCAATGTCCAATGTATAGATTAAACTGTTGAATGGACTGGCCATTATGTGGCTTTCCCTTCATATAAAGAACGTGTGAAAGAACATTTCAGCTTTCATCATTTTTTTATTATTATCTGTATTTGTTCAGGGCCGTTTCCTTATGCTAATCACATGAACAGTATTGCACATAAAATTTACAAACAGTCAGCATTCATAATCTCGTAATATTTTCACTTCAATGAAAATTAATTTTAACATGTTGAAAGTAATTTTAGATGTAAAACAATAATGAAAATAGTAATGCTTGATCTCAAACCGGCTGTACAAGCAGATGGAACTTACAATACAAGCTCTTCACAGGTATTTCAGCAGCATCTGCTGGTTTTCTGTGCATAATTGAAGTCATTAGATTGGCTACAAAGTCCACATGCCTTGTTTCCAAGGCTTTAATAGGCTGTTAACTGAAAGGAATCCACACAAACCCAGACACAGCGCCCCCTCCAGGACTGGAGTCAGAGACCATGCACCCATAAACACTTGTTTCGTAGAAAAACTCACTGTGAACTGTTTTTGTTGAGACTGCAGTTCATTCACCTTATTGTTTAATTGGCTGCCAGAAACTATTCTCCCTGCAGTTCCTGCTGCAGAGGAAGGTCACGGCAGTCTGTGTGAAGCAGTGGTCTCCAACCCTGGTCCTGGAGAGCTACAGGGTCTGCTGCTTTTTGTTTTCACCTTAAAATCAGCACCCAATTGAGACCCAAGACACCAGGTGAGTTGAGTTAACTGTAATCAACTGCTCTAATTGATTCATGAAGTGAAGAATCACTATGAAAACCAGCAGACCCTGTAGCTCTCCAGGACCAGGTTTGGAGACCACTGATGTGAAGCCTTCACACAGACACATGGGTCATGTGCAGACATTGACAGTTTAAACTGGAGGTCCTCAGACCTGCTACTGGAGAGGTGCAGCGTTCGCTGGCTTATGTTCTCATCTCAAGATCAGCAGCTGATTCAGAGCAAGAAAAACAGTAACTTAACAGTCTGTGTGACCAAGCAGGGGGGTGTTTCACAAAGCAGGATAACTGGGTTAGCTGGATAACTGCGCTGAGTAAAACCCAGAACCATCCCAAAATCTGGAACATGGACTGAAGTAAAGAGAGCTGTTCCGGGTTGTACTCAGCGCGGTGATCCAGCTAACCCAGTGTCCTGCTCCCTGAAATACCCCCCAGTTCAGTCGCAGGAGGCCAGGCGAGGTGTGTTACCTGTGTAATCAACCGTTTTATCTGACCAGTGAGGTGTGGAGTAAGACAGCAGCAGACTGTGGCTCTGCAGCACCTGGGTTGAGAGTGCCTGCTCTGAATGATCGGATCTGAGGGAGCAGGGACCTGCAGCTCCGGGTGGAGACCAGCAGGGGGCGCAGCACTTAAAGGATCAGTTAAAGCCATCGATTACACTCTTATCCTCACCTCGCCTGCTTTCTTGGGTGTGAAACGGTTGCTGATTTTAAGGTGAAAACAGAAAGCAGCCCCCCGTGGAGTCGCTTATCCCTGCGATGGCGGACAGCCACCGCCGCGTTGCCTTAAAGTCTCTCGTAGCCTTGCGCACTGTTGTCTCGGATAATCAGGTAGGTGAGGACGGCAATTAGGCAGATCCCCACAGCCGCCCCCCCTAAAACGATCGGGATGACCCGTCTGTTGAAGTCAGTCCAGCACTCTTCCTCTGAAATGACAACAGGGAAAAATAAAAAAATCAGTTCAGCTGAATGTAATGGATTAAAGCTGTCAGTCACTCAGCTGATCCACCGCACCTGCTTTCTTGGGTCTGAGCTGGTCACTGATTGTACGGTGAAAACAAAAACCAGGCGCTGTGACCTGCCAGAATCCGGGTTTAGAACCCCTTTCCAGACCGGATACTCAGATACGACCCTGGAGGTCCGCAGGGCTTCTTTTCCACCTGAGACTTAATTGATTAATTAATTGATTAACATCACTGATTGGTCTGAGATCTCACTCACCTGCTGTCCCTGATTAAAGGGGAGAATGAAAACTCAAGGTCAAGATTTGATTTGAGTGTCTCAGAGGTGCAGAACTCTGGTCCTAGAGAGTTGGTCTGTGCTGGTTTTTGTTTCAACCAGTTACCTTCACTTTAGCTTTCGGAGAGCTCCATAAACTATGCTGGTTCACCCCTGTACTTGAGCACAGTAAAATCTTTAGGACGCACTTGCAGTCTGTGGCTGCAGCTGGTGCTTATACATAAGTCAGATCAAGAAATGATCGAGCTAATTAAATAATTAGGAGCAGAAGTTGACACAAAATCCTGAAACGGATCGGCTGTTGTACCCCCGGAGCACAGAGCAGTGGTGTTCAGTCCAGGCCCCAGATAACTGCAGGGAATGCAGGTGTTCATTGCTGCCCAGCACTTAATTGATCCATTTAAACCATTGATTAATCAGCTCATCTGGTTTCTTTGGTCTGATTTGGTTTCTGATTTTTAGGCAAAAAATAAAAAGAGCCCCTCTGTGGCTCTTTGGGGAGCCAGAGTGAGTGTCGCTGGTGTAACCACAAAGTTCTGTCCCTGATTAACGGTGCTTTGTGATTAATAAATGCACCAGGTAGGAGTGTCTGTTTACCATAAGTCTGATCTCAACTGCTTTTTCTTTGTTTTTGTCCACTGTGCCAGTCGACAGCAGAATCAAACCCACCCGTTCCAAATTTGCTGCCGGTTATTCCAGACGCTTGAATCTTAGCGTTTGTAATCTTGACGCTGAGGTTCTCGGCGAACTGAAGTGTCGTCCAGGCGTCACACTTGTAGCAACGTCCAGCGCTGACCTTGAACAACATCGCTTCGGTGATTACGCCTTCGAAGAGCTCTCCTAGAGGCGGTGCGAGACGTTCGGTGAGGTGAATCATCTTAGCCACCTTATTTTAGTTTTCTAGTAGCACGACAAACGCAAAAACAGTACTTACGCTTGCAGTCTTTGCAGACGGATGTTTCCAAACTGGCTCGGACTGTAGTCACGTATGACATCTTTTCTTCCTGTTGACAAAGCCATGACCTTGAAAGTTGTGTTTATCCTCTAAAACCACACACTGGTTTTTGCCAGGACCTGACTTTCGCCTGGGTAGCGTGCTCGCCAGACAGGATAAGAGAATGAGAGCCAAATTAAAACCCAAAACTGAGGGCAGGGGTCACGGTTGTGGAGGTGGTATCGGCAGTACATCTTGTATACTCTTGTACCCAGTGGCCTTAGTTTACTTTACATGGGGTCTTTCTTTCTACTTTTATCTTACGCCCATTTTATTCAGTTGTGATTTTCCAAAAGCAACAAAAAGTTAACATGCAGCCATAAGCGATATGGCAATTTTACAGTTTAACCCAGTGGTGTCAAACTCGTTGCCATGGAGGGCCGTGTGTATGCAGGTTTTCATTCCAACCAATTAATGCTGCCTTAATTGAGTCCAATTACTCATTCAGCCATATGCGTTCAACTGCATTGAAGCACAGAATATAAGAATTTTTATTTAGACAATGCGGGTCACCATAGACGTCGGGTCACCATTGTGCACAAACCTGCATCCCTAATTCAGCAAATAATTTAACTAATTATATAATCAAGATCTGAGGCTGGAATGAAAACCTGCATACACACGGCCCTCCATGGCAACGAGTTTGACACCACTGGTTTAACCAGTCAGCAGTGTGACTGTTTATAGGGCTGCCAATCAGAAGTGCAGTTGAGGTGAATATCCGTGTCTACAAATGGCTTGCTTTTCCATCAGGAGGGTTTTTTTTTGAACATTACTGTCTGGTTTGTAACTTGGTAACAGAGTGAGTCTTTATGCCGCGGCGTAGTGACCCGTTATAACGCAGCTGGAGTCGTTTCGCGTGGCGTTTAAAGCTCGCCGCGACCGCGGACGCTTCCTCCGCCAGCTCTTTGTTCTCACGCGCGTGGGGCGTAGGCTCCGCCCCCTCTGAGTCACTCACACCGTTATCCGCGTGCGGGTGGTCGGCCGGGTCACTGCGGCGGTTTCCTGTGGGGGATCTGACATCACGCAGACAGACAGAGGAGGCGCATCCTGCACCTTACCACGCACTCTCAACTGCATACCTCGCGAAAGGTGAAGTCCAGACGCCCCCCAGGGAAATTCAGGGTCAGATTGGAAGTCTTTGGTCCACACTGTCCGGTTCCCCTGGTGGAGGAGGGGTCGATATTGAAATACAGCGTGTTCTGCAAAACAAATAAGCAAGGTCACTTCGACAACAAATGACAACATGTTTCTGAGTACTGAGAGAGTATTAGGAGTACATGTGCTCAGTATTTATTACCCCCCCGCATCACTGAGGTGCACTGAAATCATAACGAGAGAGAGAGACGGGGGTGAGAGGGAGGAAGAGGGAAGAGAGAGAGGGAGGAAGGGGGGGGGAGGAGAGGAGTGAGAGAGTGAGAGCTGGAACGAGAGGGAGAGAGAGACCCCAGCTGACTGACCTTGTTCTCGGTGACTTTGTACTGCACCCCCATTTGAGCTTTGAGGCACTCTGAGCCGTTGCGGTCGATGATGTCATAGGTCCCTGTAGGCGGCTGTTTTGGGTTACGGACAAGGAGGGGTGTCCAGTTTGTGGGGTGCTGTGATGGGGTCCCACTGGAGGGTGGTGTTGTTGCCTGGTTCCCGCTGGTCTTGGGGGGGCCTGCGCCCTCTCCTGTCTCTGTGGCTGAGCTGGTCCCTGTTTGGGGATGGGAGGGGGGCGGGTTCACATGAGTCTGTCTCACCCACAAGTCACAGTGTTGTTTCACGCTGGTGGTGCTGACGCACGAGTCATCACCCTTCTCATCGCTTCAGTTTCGCCATGACTACCTGTGAGAACGTTCTAGAACAGAACATTCATTTTTGATGAAACGCTTCCCATGACAGTTCCTTTAAAAAGAACTGAGAAACCACTTTTTGATGATTCTTGCATAGTTGTGTGCCGAATAAAACGTCTTTTCTGTAGACTTATCTTGTAGGTTCCTTGCATGCTGTGTCTTTCTAGAGGATGGTAAATGGTAAATGGACTGCATTTATATAGCACTTTTATCCAAAGCTCTTTACAATTGATGCCTCTCATTCACCAGAGCAGTTAGGGCTTAGGTGTCTTGCTCAGGGACACTTCGACATGCCCAGGGTGGGGATCGAACCAGCAACCCTCACATCCTAAGGTTTGTATATACAATATCGTCGCTTGGCAAAAAAAAAAAAAAACACTTTATCCTGTAAGTAAGCTGCATTGCTTAGGCTTTTACAGCATTTTTAATGATGCATATTCAAGGGTTTTATGAAAATGTAAATGAAAGCGCCGTTTTTAGCTGTTGAAAACGAGCCGTGGAGTTACAGAGTTGACAGCGAAAGCAGAATGTGTGAAAAGCGTCGCTTGTGTCAGTTCCCGTGAACTCTCGCCGTCTCGTGAACGCTCGCCGGTGTGATGTCGCGCAGCCGCGTGTCCCGATGCACAGCTGCGTGTCCCGATGCGCAGCCGCGTGTCCCGATGCGCAGCCGCGTGTCCCGATGCGCAGCCGCGAGGCGGTAAGCGGTACAGAAAGTGGCGGTAAGGAGAGACTCACCCGTCCCCAGCAGGACGCAGAGGAGCAGAAGCACCGCTCTGTGCTCGACGGTGACGAGCCTGTTCTCCATCCGAGTGCTTCAGTGGGGGCCCGCGGCGCTGCTGGGGTGCGTCTGAGGGGGAACTCGCGCGCGGGGACAGGGTGTAGCGTAGCGCAGTGGGAGGGGCGGAAGCGCCGTGTCTTTGGTGGGGTGGGGGCCTTGGTGGGACAGCGAGGTGAGAGATCTGTGGTGTGGTTTCGGCTGTGCCGCTGCAGCATTGCATCCTGGGTAGAGCCGTCTTCACAGGCTATGCATGGGGTCTTTTTGATCTGTGGAATTGCTGCGCAAGTTTGTTTAAGAAAAGGAGAAGTGATGGGGTGTGGACAGCAGCTCTGCGCTCTGAGTGCTATAAAATTGCATAATTAATGAGCAAAGCGTTCACACTTTTTTTTTTTTTTTCTTTCTCACTCTCCTTCAGACCAGTGCATGGATGGTTGTGCTCTTCGCTGCTTCTTCAAATTACCTCTAACAGGAAGTGATGAATATTGTTGCAGCAGTGTAGTATAATGGGTAAATGCCTGTAATGTAATGTAATATGTTGGCAGGCAGTGTTTGGATCTGGGCTCGTAAGGCTCTGCTCAGTGTGTTTTCTATGCGTTGTTATGCCTTATGGTGATCTTGAAACTGCAGTTGTTTTTGTTTATTATTGCAGGAAAATCAAATTGTGTTGGTATAATAATAGTAGGAGGATTCATAATAATAATAATAATAACACATAGCACCCTTTGTCTGAAGAACTTTAGAAGGGGGAGAAAAGTGCGGGAGTGTGAGGGGTGGGGGGGGGACTGTGGAATGGGAGCCATTTTGTGCCAATGCACTCAGTATATCAGCCAGGGTGGAGGCAGGGGAGGGGGGGGGGGGGTGATAATCAGGGTTCAGTCACAATCTCATGTCCAGAACCCAATCATTTAGGACCCTGTACTGTACTGTGAGATGTATTTGCGTAATGAAAATGTTTATCTGTACAAAATATGTGGTGTTTTCATATTGGTGTCATAGCTTAATTCTAGTACAAAATCTTTTTTCCTCTAGAATGTTCCTTGCTATTCCATGGAGTTTGCAGAGCAGTAATAATGAATCTTCAGGACACATGACTTTGTGTTGCTGTGTGATAATGGATCTTTAGAACACATGACTTTGTGTTGCTGTGTGATAATGGATCTTTAGAACACATGACTTTGTGTTGCTGTGTGATAATGGATCTTTAGGACACATGACTTTGTGTTGCTGTGTGATAATGGATCTTTAGGACACATGACTTTGTGTTGCTGTGTGATAATGGATCTTTAGGACACATGACTTTGTGTTGCTGTGTGATAATGAATCTTTAGGACACATGACTTAGTGTTGCTGTGTGATAATGAATCTTTAGGACACATGACTTAGTGTTGCTGTGTGATAATGGATCTTTAGGACACATGACTTTGTGTTGCTGTGTGATAATGGATCTTCAGGACACATGACTTTGTGTTGCTGTGTGATAATGGATCTTCAGGACACATGACTTTGTGTTGCTGTGTGATAATGGATCTTTAGGACACATGACTTTGTGTTGCTGTGCGATAATGGATCTTTAGGACACATGACTTTGTGTTGCTGTGTGATAATGGATCTTTAGGACACATGACTTTGTGTTGCTGTGTGATAATGGATCTCTAGGACACATGACTTTGTGTTGCTGTGTGATAATGGATCTCTAGGACACATGACTTTGTGTTGCTGTGTGATAATGGATCTTTAGGACACATGACTTTGTGTTGCTGTGTGATAATGGATCTTTAGGACACATGACTTTGTGCGGTTCTGCTTTCGCTGGCCTGCTCTTGAACCCCAGTCAGGCTGTGTGGGAGCTCGGCACAAATTCCAGGAAAGTATTTGACAATGTTGCTGTGTAGGATGGCTGGGCATAGCAAGCTGGGTCAAAGGTAGAGGAACACAGTATCTATTTAAACACACAGTTTTGTCAGCGTGATTAATGCAACTTTGCAGTTTGGAAAGCGTTTGATGAGGGGGTGGTGGGGGGCTGTGGGGGGGGGGGATGTTTGCTCATCCAAAGTCTCCGTTCGTTGCGACTGTAGCATTCTGTGGCCTCGCTGTGTCGTTTGTGGAACTGGCTCGCCCTCCCCGATCACAGCCTGCAGCTCTGAATCAGCGCAGGAGCAGCCTGTGGATCAGTGTGTTGCTGATTCATTTCTCTGCGGGTTATAATTCATAATGACGAAGCTGATTCATATCAGCGGTCCTGCAGATGTTTTTATTACGGTGTCGTCTCCTGCGCACTGTTCACTGTGAATGCATCGAAAACGTCGCAGATGCTTTCTTTCCAATAATTTATGCACTGGGCATGTCTTCATTCATTCAGTACTCATTTCTCAGAGATCACCGGTCAGTTTTTATTGGTTTTATTAACCTAATTAACTCAGTTATCAATGCAGTAAGTGGCCTGTGTCATTTTTTCATTATTTTGTGATGCCCCATTTGAGAGCACAAACAAGCACATTGGCTGTAAATGATTTGTTTTCTAATGATCATCACTGGTTTTTTTTTTTTTTTCTTCCACCATATTGTGAAGGGATTTCCGTTATGGGGGTGTGTGTCCTTGTTTAACAGTAGAGGGAGGAGACTGTGGGCAAGACAGAGAGAAATGGGGGGGGTGAGACGGAGAGAAACGGGGGTCTCGGGCGGTGAAATACAGATTTAGGATGTGGCTGTGTGTGGAGGACGCTCGTGTGGGTGGACCTGTGGGAGACTCCTTGAGGAGTGGCTGGTGAATGTGAGATATTGATTTTAATGCGCTCAGAGTCGTATGCACTCATCCTGACTGCCTCTCTGTCTCAGCAGGCCTATCGCGGGCTGGGGGAGGAGCCGCCGGCCGGAGGGGCGCTATATAACGCCAGTCAATCATTAGTGGACACGGGACCTCTGTGGAGAACGGGGGTGTGCTGTGCTGCTCGTCTGACCAGCTGCGGGATTCTGGGACCGTGCGGACGCTCAGCATGCGGGGGATCTGCTTTCTGCTCTTCGGCGCCGTCGGCCTGCTGCTGTGGCCGCAGGGGCGAGCGCAGGGGCTAGCGCTGGGGCCAGCGAAAGGGTCCAGCAGAGCGTTCTGCGACAACAAGGACGTGGAGGCCGGCGTGGACCTGGCGCTCGTGGCCCACAATGCCAAGCTGCAGCAGGGGAACCAGCTTGCGCTCTACCAGACCGTGGGAGCCTCGAAGGTGGGTGCCGCCCCGCTAACCCACACACCGCCTCCTCCACGGCTCTCCAAAAAATGTCGCATTTGCTAGTTCTGTCTCATGTCTTCACATTTTTAATAACCGTCAAGAATTCATATTGTTGCATTTGATAATTTAGCAGACGTTCTGTTCTATAAACTGAGACAACTTAGTCTTTTTTACGTAGCATTTATATATACAGCTGAACATTCGCTGAAAGCATTATATTTAATAATTTAGCAGACATTCTTGTCTACAGAAACAGACACAGCTTGGTCTTTTCACACACAATCCATTTCTACAGCTGGATATTTGCTGAAACTGTTCAGGTTGAGCACCTTGTTTGGGGACACAAAAGCAGTGCCTCCGCATGAGTGATACCTGCAACCCCTGGGTCATGAACCCAGCTGTGCAAACACAGAACACAGAGCAGTGTAATCTCCTTTTTTCAGGATGTGAACGAGTCCACCACTGTGTTCCGCCTGACGTTCCTCGTGCGAGAGTCTGACTGTCCAGTAGGGGGAGACAAAGAGTGGCGAGACTGTGACTACCTGCCTCAGCCCGATGCGGTGGTGAGTGCGCTTCCTGGCTCGTGGGGGGGGTCTGATAACCCTGTCGCTCAGACGTGTGAAACGTAATGAATGTGTGCACACTGTCCCTGTCCCCCAGGCTCCCAGCCCGTGCACAGCAGTGGTGTACAGGAACAACGCTGAAGAAAGCCTAGCCGTGGTTTCAGTCGAGTGCAAACCCTCAGGTAACACGCAACATCGCATTGATTTAGGGCATTATTATCGCATTATCTGCATTGTCACGCATGTTTGCATGCCTGCTCATAAATACCCAGCTCCCCATCCCTGGGGGGCAGAGATGAACCGTTGTTCTAAATGCGTCTGAGATGCCCCTGATGAATCGCAGTTTGAATGTGAGGAGGCTGTGCCGTTGAGAGTTCACATTGCGCTGTTGACACTTGGCAGACGCTGTCAGACTGAGTGACTCGCGAAGTCAGTGAACTCAAATAAAAGATGTAAAAAAATTATTTACACTGTAACTGGAACAGGGTTGAGTTCCACACCAAACGTTCATCAGAAACAGGTGTCTGTCTACAGGGTTATTGTCGTACCTTCTGGATTTTTGTTTCTGTACTTTAATTATCTCTCTCTTAGTGTTGCTGTCTAGGTCCATCGGCTGTTGACACAATAGCAGCTTAAGCTGTGTTAACTAAATTCACAAAATCCCAGATTGAATTCAGAAACAGAACTTCATAACTCCACAAACCTGGAAAAGACGGATACTCATGACCCCTTTTAGGTCACTCATTTTAACAAAATGGTCCTTAGTTCTGGGGAAAAAACGGAAAGATTCACAATAAAAAACATTTCACGTTCGTTGAATGTTAATCTGCAGGGCTGTCTGTGGGAAGCCTTCCGCAGGGCTGTCTGTGGGAAGCCTTCCGCAGGGCTGTCTGTGGGAAGCCTTCCGCAGGGCTGTCTGTGGGAAGCCTTCCGCAGGGCTGTCTGTGGGAAGCCTTCCGCAGGGCTGTGTGACGCAGGTCTGCTGGTTTACGTTTGTTGCGGGAGCGCCATCGCTGCAGCGGGATTAGAAACGCGTGTCCCGGCAGACGCAGAAGTTGTAGACGTTGTTTTTTTTCGCAGTGGAGCCCATGGTGGTTCCAGAGCGGGCGCAGTGTCTGGGCTGTCCCCAGAGGATCGACCTGGAGAGCGAGGACCTGAGGGAGCCCGTGTTGTCCTCCCTGTCCAAGTTCAACGCGGAGGGCGGCTCCAGCCACCACTTCCTGCTGCGCGAAATGGTGTCCGCCACACGGCAGGTGGGTCGTGCGTTTGGACCTCACACCGCGAGCCGAGCTGGGTACCGGTACAGGTTCTGCTTCATTCCCACTTTAACCACGTGTGGGTGGGTTTCAGTTGGCTCGGAAACAGCGTCGCATCGCACACCAGCGACCCCTGGTGGCCAGTTGGGGTCCCACAGGTACACATGCATCCAGGGCTGATTCCAATCGCTCATTTTATCCGTCCTCGTGTCCTCGGTCCTCGCGTGACCCGGATATCGATCGAGGTCCGCCATCTTTTAGGACATTCCAATCCATATAAAGGCGCCTTGGAGGAGAGAGGAGGGAGGAGGCTTCAGGAGGATGCTTCAGTGAGGACACACGAGTGCATCCTTTGTGGCGTATATACGATCCACCCGTGGATCGCCCCTCTGCCCATCAGCCACATCTGTAATTGATGTTGATGTTGACTGAACATGGACGTTCCATTTGCTTAATGCATGTTGGCTCGATTCCTTTGTTATTGTATCATATCCTCGCATCTCTTCCTCCATTGGGCAGAGCTAAGGAGCGAGGAGGAGATGCATGGAGTGAACATAGGCGTTTGGAATGAACCTGTAGTCTCACTCGCTCGCAGTGCCATAGGGGAGGCTGCACCAAAAGCATAACTAATTTATTAAAAGTTACACAGCTGGGACTCCCGTTAAGGCTCTGTACCAATGTGTGGATGGGCCCCACGGTCTGGTATCTGTTAAGGCACTGTTCCAGTGTGTGGATGGGCCCCATGGTCTGGTATCTGTTAAGGCTCTGTTCCAGTGTGTGGATGGGCCCCATGGTCTGGTATCTGTTAAGGCTCTGTTCCAGTGTGTGGATGGGCCCCATGGTCTGGTATCTGCTAAGGCTCTGTTCCAGTGTGTGGATGGGCCCCATGGTCTGGTATCTGCTAAGGCTCTGTTCCAGTGTGTGGATGGGCCCCATGGTCTGGTATCTGTTAAGGCTCTGTTCCAGTGTGTGGATGGGCCCCACGGTCTGGTATCTGTTAAGGCTCTGTTCCAGTGTGTGGATGGGCCCCACGGTCTGGTATCTGTTAAGGCTCTGTTCCAGTGTGTGGAAGGGTTTGTTTCATTGGGACAGCCTTATCTCACTGTACACCAGCGCCCCCAGCTGGTCAGTAAGGAACTCACACAGAAAGCTTCCTCCGTTGGTGTATTGTTGAGCGAGAAGCCCCCCCCCCCACCCCCCCACCCCCCCCCCCCCCCGAGAACAACATGTACCTGTCCCAGACTGCCATTGGGTGCAGGAAACACAGTTGGCGACACTGGATTGTAAAAAAGGGGGGGCTGTTTTTAAAGATTGGGGGGGGGGGGAGCTGTAGTTCTGAGTTGTCATACTGTTTGAATGGTTGGAATCTCTCCTGAGAGTAAAGCGCATATGGACTTCCTCATACTTGATTCTCCACTTCCTTGCAGGTAGTCGCAGGATTCAGGTATGACGTTCAGTTCTACCTGGAAAAAAGCAACTGCTCAAAAAGTGACTTCAAAGAGTTAACAGAGGAGTGCCACCCAGCTGAAACAGAACCAGTAAGACCACATTTCCATTTGCTTTTTTACTGAGGATGTCATATTCCCTTGTGTTTGCCTGAGTAAAATTTGTATTCTTTGACCTTTTAATGAACAAGTGAGGTTTAGTGCCAGAGTGCGGTCCTGATGTCTGATGTGTCCCGGTGTGCAGGAGTTTGCCAAGTGCAATTCCACCGTTTATATAGCGCCTTGGAGAAGAGAGGAACCTGAAGCTCACGTGAACTGTGAACGTATTGTCCAGGTGAGGCATCCCAACGTGTTTTCGCTGGATTGCTGTAACGGTAAAATAGACCCGCTGAAGATGACCCCCGTCCCCACCCCCCCAATTTTTCTTGGTGTTACTATGAGTCACATGCGTGCGTCGCCATCACTTTGCATCTCCTGTGAGACACGAACAATCAAAAGAAAAGTTTCTCAAAGTGCGTCAGTCTAGTTTTCTTCATGGCTCTGAGGCTGGTGTGAGTTTTATTTTATTTTATTTTTTAATCATCTGCACAGACGGGATTTTCTAGACGGAGACCTCCCGGCTGGTCCCCCCTCAGACACTTCAACAACTTCGCTGAGCGGGCAACAGCGGCGCCCCCCGTGAGCACGGCCCAAACCCTGGCCCCCCCGGCCCCAACACCAAACTCCTCGGAGGAGTCGCAGGAGGTGACCTCGCGGTCGCCCGCCACGGGCTCTGGAGCCACTCCAGATCCCGCCGACCTGCTCGAGCTCCCCCCGGCGTCTGAGCCCGTCAAGCCCTTCAACTGCCCCACCAAACCCTGGAAGCAGTTCGTCCCCCTCACCCCCCCTCCTCCTCCTCCCACCCCCCAAAAGAAGCCCACCCCCGCCCCAGAGCTCACGCTAGAAGACAATGGGGCCTTTAGCGACTTAGACTTGATATGATAGATGTAGCCCAGAAGGTTCATTTGTGACAGTTTCTCTACGTATTTCTTTTAAAATCTTCACAGGGAGGACAAAAAAGGTTTTGACTCTTAACAAGTTTTCAGTCTCACACTTTGTTACTGGCTTAAACAATGAGGGGGGAAAAATACTGCTCTTTTAATATTTTACGGATGCAGACGTGTATATATGCAAACTAATAAATGTTATCTAGACTTCTTAACATAGCCATGTATTGTGTTGCCACTGTCAGCTACAGAAACATATAGAGACTGTGCTAATATGAATATTCTACGGCAGCTTGCTTTGGTGGAGATGCTCGGGGAACAGATTCAGCTGTAAATGGGCGTTTTATGCTAGATATATCAGGGCCCTGCTTTGTGAAACTTAGCTGGATAACTGCGCCAAGTAAAACCCAAAATCATTACATTACATTACAGGCATTTGGCAGACGCTCTTATCCAGAGCGACGTACAACAAAATGTATAACCAAAACCAGGAACAAGTGTGTTGAAGACCCTAGAGGGAAGTACAGTTCCAAGTGCAGGGAATGACCGCGTAGTTTAACTTGGACCCTGTAGGTTAATCTGATTAACACAACAAAAACAGCAACAAAGCGGTCTATGCAAGTAAAACAAGCAATAGTTGAGTAGGCACAAGTGCAATAACTAAGTCAACTAAGATAAACAGCTTGCCTAGCTACAACCCTAAGATATGTATCATCCCAAATATGAATATGAATCATCCCAAATATGGAGCATGGGCTGAAGTAAAAAGAGCTGTTCTGGCTTTTACTCGGCAGTTATCCAGCTAACTCGGTAATCATGCTTGGTGAAACCCCCCACTGATATGGACGTATTAAAACATACCACCTGCTTGATGGCCTTGTCAATAATATTGTCCACAAAAAAATTTAACTACTAAAACTACAACTTGACACAACTAACACTGGTCTTGTTTTTTTTTTTTTTAAAAACATTGTGAAAGCACATTAACACACAACTATTTTCTTGCTGATAAAACGCAAACCTTATTCTTATCATCTTTCTGTGGACCTTTGTCTCCTAATTTGGATTGGCTAGTCATATGTAGATCCCTCCCATCTCTGTGGCATTCTCCACCGATCCAGGAGAGCAGACATAACACGCGGGACACCTGTAAATGTATAAATTAAACTCCACTGTATCTTTTTCTCCATTTGATCCATGTAAGGAGGTTTCTGATGCACTGTGTGACTGATGTGAATCTTCCAGGTGGGTGCTGTACATATGTGGTTTAGATCATCTCGAATTAGCTGTAAAAATCCTTTGAGATCCATGAGCAGAATTTATAAGCAGTATAATTGCAATTCATTCATTCATTAGAACTTTAATGGCAAAAACTGAATTTTTGATTTCAATTTTATATTTCATTTGATTGAATATATAGTGTGCCTCTCTCTCTCTCTCTATATATATATATATATATATATATAATCCCGGTATTAACATTTTGAATGGTCATAAATTGGTTAAATTGTGAAATGTAATTTAGTAAGTACATTAGAATAGATTTTGATCAGCAGAATTTAGAATTTAATTTGCAAGTAACTGTAGATGTTTTTTCTTATTATGTGTAGTACTATACAGAATGTAATATAATGATCATTAATTCCTAAAGCTATTTAAAAAGAAATGCATAAAAATGAGAAACGTACTTGCAGTGCAACGGCAGCTCCATAAACGTTTTAGAGAGAAGGGCCTTCCGGTGGCATCTTGCGCAGGGGTTCTGGGGAAACCCCGTAGCAATCTGAACACCTTTTTCTTTTACTGCAATATCCTTCCGCAACAATATGTAGTTCGAAATGCAGTGTGTTGCAAATGGACACATTCCACGCGTAAATCGTGCTTAGCTTACCACGGAACACTATGCAGAGTACAAAATGTTTTTTTTATCGCTGCACCGCTGAGCAGGCTTTTGTCATTTAATACTTCTGACTTTTTACATGCCGGAAGTGTGAGTCCCGGCTATATGAAATGATCTGCGCTTTAGTTCCTCCTCCTTTTCAGTTGAGCACTGAAGCTTCAGCCGGATCATGTCAAGCGGTTCTGCGGATTACAGCAGGTATAGCTATTCATTTAAAACAAAATTTGAATCATATACGTTTTAGTATGTGTATTAAGTATTGCATATCTTTATATCATTTGCATGCTTAAAAGTTTTTTGTATATTCTCATTGGGCATCACATGATTTATACGCAATGCATTGCTAGCAAGAAGCGGGGCCTGCCACCGCGGATCAGAAACCAAACTAGGAGAGATTCTGGTTGGTCAGTTAGCAGGCCGACTTTAACAGGAAATGTAATCGTGCCCGCTTTAAAATACATTCACCGGAGTGTGCGAATATTGAGTAAGGGGAAATGGCTTCCCGAATTAGATGCCCGTTATTCCGTCGGTTGCTAACGTTAGCCTGGCACATACGCTTTCCCACCCTGCTCCGGGGAGGCCACGATCCCCCCTCCCCCAACTGCAGGAGCGAAAGAATTTGGCACGTAAAGATCTGCAGTGCATGACATCCTACGGCGAATAGAAACCGAGACGGACCCAGACGGACCCACGCTGTACAATAAAAACGACGTTCGGCATGTATGCAAGTAAATGGAAGCTGAATGCCACCTTTACTGGTCGGTCTTTGCTTGCTAGAGGCCCGCCCGGTCATCTGGTTAGCGTTAGTCAACGGACTTTGTTTTAACATATCGAGCTAACGTTAGCTAGCCATCCGTTATGTTTCCGTGGACAACGTAGCTAAAGGCTAACGTGTCAGTTATTAGCGAAATATCAATTGGTCTGTTTTACTACATAACGTTATATGGTTAACTTGGTTTGATGAAGCCAGGACAATCGCACGGTCTCGGAGGCACTGAATGTCGATACGGAGAATTTGACAGACCTTATATGCACTCGGCGAATAGGCGATGCATCCATTGCGCAACTGCGTAGGGAGCGGCCTGCCTCCGCCGTTTGATTCATAATCGGAGATTTTGCTTAAGTAGTGTTTTCAGAGATTTCGTATTAAATGCCTTGTTGGAAAAACCTTTTTGTGGTTCTAATGATTCTCTCTTCTGCATTGAGCGGATCAGCGATTTGAGCTTCCGTAGCGCTAATATCAGGGGTTATTGGTAATGAAGAATTAAATCCGGTTGACAAGACTAGACGTTAGCCTTCATTGCTAAGCTATCCTTGAATGCCCTCCCGTCCGCTTCGAAGGTTTCGGTGCATTTGGATTTATAACTCTCCAGTTGTTCTGATATACTTGTGTTTGGACAGCTCTAGAGACCGAGACCATGGCGGCCCGGAAGGAATGGAGCCCGACGGTGTCATCGAGGTACGTTCCTGAAGTGGACTGCCTGCGACAAGTCCGTGTTCTTATTTATGTATTTGTTTATTTATTTAGTTGCTTTTGCCGACAGCTTTGGTTTTTTTCCCCCGTCTAACAGAGCAACTGGAATGAGATCACGGACAATTTCGATGACATGAACCTGAAGGAGACGCTTTTGAGGGGCATTTATGCATATGGATTTGAGAAGCCATCCGCCATTCAACAGAGAGCAATAATTCCGTGCATTAAAGGTACCGCTCCTGTTTTTCCGCAGCCTCATCATCTCCTTTTGAAATGGGCGGGAGTTCGAGTGAGATGATGCCCTACCATCTTTCGGGACTGACCTGGAATGGAGAAATCTTTTTTTTTATTACTGATCACTCGAACTCCAGCCTTGTGATTAAGCAGGCAGTTGTGAGCGGTGTCATGCAGTGATGGACGCTTTGGGGAGCTTAGTGTCTTGCCAGACTTGGCTCTTTGACCTAAAGGACTGTTCATGTCTGACTAATGGAAGCTGGGTCTGATCCCAGATGAATACACCTTGCGAGAGGCAGTTTCTGCATTTAGTTCTGCAGCAGATGTTCTCATCCGAGGTGATTTGCAGATAAATGTTTTGCATGTAGCCCCGCTTGCTGCATGGCTGACGGCTGTGCGTTGTTGTTGTTGCAGGCTATGATGTCATCGCTCAGGCCCAATCAGGAACTGGTAAAACTGCCACGTTTGCCATTTCCATCCTGCAGCAGCTGGAGATCGAGCAGAAGGAGACTCAGGCCCTGGTCCTGGCACCCACTCGCGAGCTGGCCCAACAGGTACGGCTCACCTGTGAATGGGGCGGAGCCTGCTTCCATGCTGTTCAGGAATGGGGGGGGGGGTGGTGTGGGAATTCAGTTTTTGAACTGAAAAGCCCTTGAGCATTGTGGCTCTTTAAATTCACTCCGTGAATTTCAGTTCTTCGCCAAAATTGGCAAAATTGATGTGGAATTGATGTGGTTCCTTTTTTAAAAACCTGAGTCCCCTCGTTTAATTGCCTTGTCCCATCAGATAGACGGGTGCAGTAATGAGTCCGTCTCCTCCTGCAGATCCAGAAGGTGATCCTGGCGTTGGGAGACTACATGGGCGCGACCTGCCACGCCTGCATCGGGGGCACCAACGTGCGCAACGAGATGCAGAAGCTGCAGGCCGAGGCCCCCCACATAGTGGTGGGCACCCCAGGACGGGTGTTTGACATGCTGAACAGGGGGTACCTGTGTGAGTCTCCGCCCCTCCCAATCACACTCAGGCTAAACAGGCATGGTGTCCAATCACACGCAGGCTAAACCGGCATGGTGTCCAGTCACACGCAGGCTAAACGGGCATGGTGTCCAATCACACGCAGACTAAACAGGCATGGTGTCCAATCACACGCAGGCTAAACCGGCATGGTGTCCAATCACATGCAGGCTAAACCGGCATGGTGTCCAATCACACACAGGCTAAATGGGCATGGTGTCCAATCACATGGAGGCTAAACGGGCATGATGTCCAATCACACACAGCCTAAACACAGAGGAATGATGTCCAATTGCATAGAAGCTAAACGGGTGTGATGTCCAATCACACGCAGGCTGAACAGGGGTGCTGTCCAGTCACGTGTAGGCTGAACAGGTGTGCTGTCCAATCACACGCAGGCTGAACAGGTGTGCTGTCCAATCACACGCAGGCTGAACAGGCGTGCTGTCCAATCACATGCAGGCTGAACAGGCATGCTGTCCAGTCACGTGCAGGCTGAACAGGCATGCTGTCCAATCACGTGCAGGCTGAACAGGCATGCTGTCCAGTCACGTGCAGGCTGAACAGGCATGCTGTCCAGTCACATGCAGGCTGAACAGGCATGCTGTCCAATCACGCGCAGGCTGAACAGGCGTGCTGTCCAATCACGCGCAGACTGAACAGGCGTGCTGTCCAATCACATGCAGGCTGAACAGGCGTGCTGTCCAATCACATGCAGGCTGAACAGGCGTGCTGTCCAATCACATGCAGGCTGAACAAGCGTGCTGTCCAGTCATGCACAGGCTGAACAGGCGTGCTGTCCAATCACGCTCAGGCTGAACAGGCGTGCTGTCCAATCACACGCAGGCTGAACAGGCTTGTAAAAGTAATACAGCGTAAGTTTACTAGCCGTACCTGTGATGATTTAAAAAGAGAATATCCAGGTATGTTAAAAGTAAAAGTGCGGTCCATAGCCTGTTTTCATCTTGATACAACTACAGCTACCCATTTAGCTCTTGTACCTGTAGCCGTCTCAGACTTCATTTTGTTTGCTCATGTATTGAGTACTAGTACAGTTGACTGATGCCTTGCCTAGCACTGTTCAGTGTAATATAGGCTGCTCTAGATAAGAGCTTCTGTTTAATGCAAATGCACTCCACTTTCTTTGCAAAGTTGGTAGCAGATCTTGCAATACCAGTCTGCTGCTGGTCATAATGTAGTCTGCTGGAGAGCAGCTTTGCACATGTATTTCACTGACAAAATTCTGTTCACCAATGGACAGTGAGGTGCGTGCCTTCTGTAGACAAAATATATTTCAGTTATCTTCCTCAATATGTAGGTCCACCGCGTAAGTTTCCCTGATTTACTGTATCAAATTGAAGATCACACATCTATCTTTGATATCATTTGAAAAGTCATGGAAAAGCAAACTTTTGAGTTTGAGAGTGAGCCCTGGCTGTCCTCTTCAATAGATGGAAGTGTGATGGAGATTCCCTCTGTTCTTGTGATCGCTATGGTGATGTGCGCCCTTTTTTTTGGAACGGTGTTTGGTAAGACCCCGTGGTCTCACACTGGTCTCCCCGTCTTCACAGCTCCTAAGTGGATCAAGATGTTTGTCTTGGACGAAGCTGATGAAATGTTGAGTCGAGGATTCAAGGATCAAATCTATGAAATTTTCCAAAAGTTAAGCACAAACATCCAAGTGAGTGTTTGTATAGTTCTGTGTAGTCTGTTCATGGCAACTGTTAAACGTAATGAACCGCTAAGGCCCAAACGAGTAGCTAGAGCATGAGTATGTGCCCTTCTCCATGTTACATTACAGCACTTTACTGGGCCATTGGACTTTTTTTCTTTTCTTTTTTTTCCTTTTATTTTTATTTATTTTTTTAGTGGAATGGATTGCCATTTTCTAAAGTCATACCTGACTGCAGCAATGCTTGTATGACTCCTTTCTCCCATACAAAACGAAAATTAATTTTGAAAATCTCTGGGCAATCATGCCAGCTGGGCACTGGGAGAATGGACCCAGACACCTTTCTTGAAAACTCCTGCGCTTGTTGTCCTGGAAACGTCTCCTGCAGGTCACCCCTCCCTCTCTCTGTCTCCCTCGCAGGTCGTGTTGCTCTCGGCTACGATGCCGGCCGATGTGTTGGAGGTGACCAAAAAGTTCATGCGAGATCCGATTCGCATCCTCGTGAAGAAGGAGGAGCTTACCCTGGAGGGTATCAAGCAGTTCTACATCAATGTAGAGCGAGAGGTGAGCTGCGCGGAATCTGCGATTAGCGTAGCGACGGTGGGCTTTCTCACACACACACACCCTTCTTGCTAAAGCACTCTGCTGAAGTCGCGAGCTCTAAGCCCTTGGCTGGGGTCCTGTGATGATGCTAGCTGAAGTACACTCGAGGAGGAGAGTAACCGCACGGCACCCTCCACGGGACGGGGACAGACCTCTTTCCGAATGTCCGGTGTGTGCTGTCCCAGGGTGGCTGTGTCACAGCTGTCCTTCAGCAGCGGCCGTTCTGGTGTGTGTGTGTGCGTGCGTGTGTGAGAGTGTGTGGTGTGTGTTGAGTATGAGAGCTGACGCTTGTTCCTCTGTCACAGGAATGGAAGCTGGACACTCTGTGTGATCTGTACGAGACCCTGACCATCACCCAGGCCGTCATTTTCTTGAACACAAGAAGAAAGGTTGATTGGCTGACGGAGAAGATGCATGCGAGGGACTTCACCGTCTCTGCCCTGGTAAGACTCCATTTCCCAGAATACCCGGCAATTAGGGAGATTATTTCTCATTACTATAAACTGTATTAAAAAAAAATAAAAAATGTAAATATCCCAGCTGCTGGGAATGTTCCGCAAAATGTTTTACTTCCTGAAATGTACTGCTGTCAGATTGCAGAATTTTGCTTTGGATATTGGTTGAAGTATACTGCTGAACGGTGTTCAGTAATCTCCAGTGTTAATGTGTGGGAAGAGCCACACCGTTATTTAACTCTGGTGTGGTACTACGGAGTTGAGGCAGGCCGTGCTGCTCCTAACGCCTGACCCTTCTGCAGCACGGGGACATGGACCAGAAGGAGCGGGACGTGATCATGCGAGAGTTTCGGTCGGGATCCAGCCGTGTGCTGATCACCACCGATCTGCTGGTGAGTTAGACGGGGGGAGGGCGGGGCTCCAGCGCTGAGGAGCGATTGGCTGATGGGATCCGCCCGGGGGCCGATACAGCCGCACCGAGCCGCCTGTTACTGCTTAAACCACACTCTGTGAATTTGGGTGCCCGCTCGGGATTTAAACCCGTCCCGCGGATGCTGACGGGTGTGCTTGTGTTCCAGGCTCGAGGCATCGATGTGCAGCAGGTGTCTCTCGTCATTAACTATGATCTGCCGACGAATCGGGAGAACTACATCCACAGGTGAGGCTGCAGGCGCCCCTGTGCCACCGTGCCACCCTGGTCCTGGGGAGCCGTGGGGTTAGAGTTAGGGGAGCCGTGGGGTTAGGGTTAGGGTTAGGGGAGCCGTGGGGTTAGGGTTAGGGTTAGGGGAGCCGTGGGGTTAGGGTTAGGGGAGCCGTGGGGTTAGGGTTAGGGGAGCCGTGGGGTTAGGGTTAGGGTTAGGGGAGCCGTGGGGTTAGGGTTAGGGGAGCCGTGGGGTTAGGGTTAGGGGAGCCGTGGGGTTAGGGTTAGGGGAGCCGTGGGGTTAGGATTAGGGTTAGGGGAGCCGTGGGGGTTAGAGTTAGGGTTAGGGGAGCCGTGGGGTTAGGGTTAGGGTTAGGGGAGCCGTGGGGTTAGGGTTAGGGGAGCCGTGGGGTTAGGGTTAGGGTTAGGGGAGCCGGGGGGTTAGGGTTAGAGGAGCCGTGGGGTTAGGGTTAGGGGAGCCGTGGGGTTAGGGTTAGGGTTAGGGGAGCCGGGGGGTTAGGGTTAGGGGAGCCGTGGGGTTAGGGTTAGGGTTAGGGGAGCCGGGGGGTTAGGGTTAGGGGAGCCGTGGGGTTAGGTTTAGGGTTAGGGGAGCCGTGGGGTTAGGGTTAGGGGAGCCGTGGGGTTAGGGTTAGGGGAGCCGTGGGGTTAGGGTTAGGGTTAGGGGAGCCGTGGGGTTAGGGTTAGAGTTAGGGGAGCCGTGGGGTTAGGGTTAGGGTTAGGGTTAGAGTTAGGGGAGCCGTGGGGTTAGGGTTAGGGTTAGGGTTAGGGGAGCCGTGGGGTTAGGGTTAGGGTTAGGGGAGCCGTGGGGTTAGGGTTAGGGGAGCCGTGGGGTTAGGGTTAGGGTTAGGGGAGCCGTGGGGGTTAGAGTTAGGGTTAGGGGAGCCGGGGGGTTAGGGTTAGGGGAGCCGTGGGGTTAGGGTTAGGGTTAGGGGAGCCGGGGGGTTAGGGTTAGGGTTAGGGGAGCCGTGGGGTTAGGGTTAGGGTTAGGGGAGCCGTGGGGTTTGCTGGGGTCTAACCCGGGGTCTTCAGGCGTTCGTTTTTATTCAGGCGGTAGTTTATTGATCAGTTAAAGCAGTTCATTGTGTGGTTAAAACTCCCTACCTGGGGTAGAAGCAGTGGGCCTCTGGCTCTCCAGTGCCTGAGGTGCACACCTGGTGTGGGTCACCTGAGGGGACTTACCTGCTCCACTTCCCTCCCCCCCCCCCTTCTCTCTCCGCGCAGGATCGGTCGCGGTGGCCGTTTCGGCAGGAAGGGAGTTGCTATTAACTTTGTGACTGAAGAAGACAAGAGGATTCTTCGGGACATCGAGACGTTTTACAATACTACTGTGGAGGAGATGCCCATGAACGTGGCCGACCTGATTTGACCCCGAGATGAGATCCATTTTATGCGGTGCTCGCTGTTGTTGAATAAACGCGTGCATTGTGCTTATTTTATTGGAGAAAAAAAAATATTGAATCTCGTCTCGATGCTGAAAGTGGATGAAAAAAATTCAGATATTTGCTAAGTCTGTCGACTTTTGGTCGTGAGCTCTTTTTGAGGACGGTTGTAGACTGCGTCCTCTAACAGTTAGACTGCTGGGATGGGACTCGAAGACACGGGGTCTTTACACATATTCTTCAGTAGGTATTTTTTTCCTAGTTCAATAAAGGTGTGTGTGTTAGATGTTCTCTATCGTTTAGTAATTTACTTATGGACTAAAAGATATAAGTGCTGTATAAAGTCTGCTAATTATGTGAAACTAACATTTAGTTATTGTAAAACTTGGGTCAGGTGCAGTGACCTACCAAATTTTCAAAGCACTTTTTTCTTTTTAGTTTTATTTTGTGAAATGTATTTAAATCTGTTTAATCATGCTTTTTTTCCAATGAGGCCACCCAAAATTAACACTTCCTCTTTAAATGTGGGCAATGATTTAAATTAAAACTTTACCTTCTAATATGAATTGTATTTGACCCTTGTTTAAAGAATAAAGAGGAAATGTATGGTTTCTCGCGTTTTTATTTACTGACTCGGATCCATTGAAACACCTAGTCGCAGAAATGACTGGTGAATTGTGGCCATAAATTAACTTAAGTGACAGTACTTGTATCTTGAAGTCGGTGCCACTTCCATTAATTTGCCTGCACCACTATACAGCTGTGTTTGTGCCGATTGTTAAAAATAGCTCGCTGTTGCTTGACGTGGACTTTCCACTCGATGCAGTTTTATCTACATCAATGACATTGTTGACTATGTAACCACGCATTTAAACATTAAATGTCTGGTTTCGTGAAAATTGCCTTGCGCGTGTTCGCTTTAATGGGAGTGGCATATTGTTTAGATCAAAGAAGCATGTATTTGACGGTGATTTTGTGGTTGATTTGCCTCGCGAATCCTCGAGTTTTAAAAAATGCTGCGATTAGTGTCCGTTACGTTACAACCAGTTTGCTTCGCGTACAGTGACTGCTTGCTAAAGACGCATGCGCATGCCGGAATGAAGGCATTAAAACGGAAGCCTACAGGTTGCCCTGTCGACACTTCTCGCGCCTCATTCTCTTCTGCTTATAGCAACGAGGCCGTTTCGCTGCCCCAGATTACGCCTTCTCCCGACTAAAAACAGCTGTTTCCAATGGAGTTTGTCCTAGAATGTTTTATTCTATTTTTTTGTTTTAAGAGGTGCTATGTATAGGCCATGGCATATTGGGCTTTATTGGTGAATATTCTTCTTCCAGCTGTGAAGAACACAAAGCCCTTGATGTGTTATGACTTACCAAAGTCCTCTACCTCTGTTTCAGACCGAGGCTTAATCTGGGTGTGTGAAACTGCCTCAGTAGGAATAAAACATTGATTAAATTGGCGATTTGAGTGCCTTTTACGATCTAAAAGTTAAGCTACAAGGAACACAGGAGACCAATTTAACATGGGCAGTATTTTAATGAGGTACAAAATGATGATGGGGGGGGGGGGGGGGTGTGAGGCGGTGTGGTGCTCAGGTAGGACAGGTGCTCAGGTGCTCTGGGCTGCCTGCTGCATGATGACAGAACACAGGCTCATCAGCTGCAGGTACTCGTCTGCACCGTCCGCCAAACACTTATCCACCTCCTGCGGAGGAAACGCAAAACAGGTAACGGGTCTGCTCTGGGATGCACAGGTACACCTGCAGACCCTGATCACACACCTGCAGACCCTTATCACACACCTGCATACACCTGCAGACCCTTATCACACACCCGCTCAAAAGCACACCTGCACTATCACACACCCGCTCAAAAGCACACCTGCTCTATCAGACACCTGCTCAATCAGACACCTGCTCAATCACACACCTGCACAAAAGCACACATGCTCAAAAGCACACCTGTTCAATCACACACCTGCACCAACACACATGCTCAAAATCACACACCTGCTCAATCACACCCACTCAAAAGCACACCTGCTCAAGAGCACACCTGCTCAGTCACACACCCGCTCAAAAGCAGTTAAAAGCACATGTATCAGATCTCCAGGTGAGAGAGGGTGACATTCCTTATGAGCCAAAGGAGAATTCCGATGAAATATGGAGACATCTCACAGCACGGAGACGCAGGGAGGCCCTGGGGCCTTTAACGGGGGGGTCGAGTGTGATGGGGGACGGGGTGTGAGATGGGGTGGGGGTGTGAGAATGTTAGTGAGATGGGGGGGGGGGGGGGTGAGGAGTCTAATTACAGCCCTTGTGCTAAACCCGCGGCGAGGCAGACTGAAGCAGCACCCACCGCCATCTTCTCCACGATGGCCGATTTGTGGCGGTCGCTGAGGCTCTCCTCGATGACGGCGTCGTGCAGCTGGCCGATGACCTGCGTGGCGGCGTAGCCCTCGTCGATCATGCTCTGCGGAACACGGCGGCGTGCGGCGCCGTTAGGTCAGAGTACCCAGCATCCCTCATCCCCATCCCAGCATCCCTCATCCCCATCCCAGCATCCCTCATCCCCTTCCCAGCATCCCTCATCCCCATCCCAGCATCCCTCATCCCATCCCAGCATCCCTCATCCCCATCCCAGCATCCCTCATCCCCATCCCAGCATCCCTTAACTCCATCCCAGCATCCCTCATCCCCATCCCAGCATTCCCTCATCCCCATCCCAGCATCCCTCATCCCCTTCCCAGCATCCCTCATCCCCATCCCAGCATCCCTTATCCCCATCCTACCATTCCTTATCCCCATCCCAGAATCCCTCATCCCAGAATCCCTCATCCCCAATCCCAGCATTCCTCATCCCCATTCCAGAGGCTGCAGGCTTCATTCCCAGTTGGGCACTGCCACCTTGACCTCCAACAATGGTCCTCAACCTGAATCGCTTCAGTACATATCCGGCTGTATACAAACATACTTGCTTAACCTGAACCGTCTCATTAAAATTTCCAGCTATTTAAATACGTTTGCTTAACTTGAGTTGCTTCAGTAAAGCACCCAGCTGTTTAAATAGGCTGTGTAAGTGAGCTGTATTGATGGCGGTGGATAAGAGTGCCGGTCACATGACTGAGGTAAAGCAGAACAGAGACGCACACTTCCTTATTCATCCGAGTGAAGTCTGATAGTAAGAGCCAAACCACGTGTACTCCAGGACTGATGACGACCTGTGGACTCCGGGTCTCAGTACGTACCTTGACAGCGATTTCGAGTTTATCAAAGGTGCTGTTGTAACAAATTTGTAGCAGGTTGTCAATTAGCTTTGTGGGCACAACCTAGAAATCAGATAGAACAAATGAATGTAAATAATATACTCGTCAAACAAATGAAATATACAAATACCTCATTTAAGCGCATTTAACTGAAGCCACAAACGCATCTAACGTTTCCACTGGGAATCGTTCCTCAGCAGCGCGTGCTGTACGTACCGCGGCTAACTGGGAATCATTCCTCAGCAGCGCGTGCTGTACGTACCGCGGCTAACTGGGAATCATTCCTCAGCAGTGCGTGCTGTATGTACCCCGGCTAACTGGGAATCGTTCCTCAGCAGCGCGTGCTGTACGTACCGCGGCTAACTGGGAATCGTTCCTCAGCAGTGCGTGCTGTACGTACCCCGGCTAACTGGGAATCGTTCCTCAGCAGCGCGTGCTGTACGTACCGCGGCTAACTGGGAATCGTTCCTCAGCAGCGCGTGCTGTACGTACCCCGGCTAACTGGGACTCGTTCCTCAGCAGCGCGTGCTGTACGTACCGCGGCTAACTGGGACTCGTTCCTCAGCAGTGCATACGGTACGTACCGCGGCTAACTGGGAATCATTCCCCAGCAGTGCGTGCTGTACGTACCGCGGCTAACTGGGAATCGTTCCTCAGCAGCGCGTGCTGTACGTACCGCGGCTAACTGGGACTCGTTCCTCAGCAGTGCGTACTGTACGTACCCCGGCTAACTGGGAATCATTCCTCAGCAGCGCGTGCTGTACGTACCCCGGCTAACTGGGACTCGTTCCTCAGCAGCGCGTGCTGTACGTACCCCGGCTAACTGGGAATCATTCCTCAGCAGCGCGTGCTGTACGTACCCCGGCGATCTCGATGACCAGGCTCTCGGTGACCTGCTTCTCAGCGTCGAGTCGAGCCGCGCTCTGCAAAAACGTGATGGCCTTCCGCAGGTCCCCCTCCGACACCTTCACCAGAGCAGCGATGGCCTGCGGAGAGACGAGCGGACAAACCGCTTACAAACTAAACTACAAACCGCTCACAAACTAAACCACAAACCGCTCACAAACAAAACTACAAACCGCTTACAAACTAAACTACAAACCGCTCACAAACAAAACTACAGACCGCTTACAAACAAAACCACAAACCGCTTACAAACTAAACTACACGCTTAACTACACGCACACACACAAATCGCTCACAAACTAAACTACAAACCGCTTACAAACTAAACCACAAACCGCTTACAAACTAAACTACAAACCGCTCACAAACTAAACCACAAACCGCTTACAAACTAAACCACAAACCGCTCACAAACTAAACCACAAACCGCTTACAAACTAAACTACAAACCGCTTACAAACTAAACCACAAACCGCTTACAAACTAAACTACACACCGCTTACAAACTAATCTACAAACCGCTTACAAACTAAACTACAGGCACACACACAAACCACACTACAAACCGCTTACAAACTAAACCACAAACCGCTTACAAACAAAACTACAAACTGCTTACAAACTAAACTACAGGCACACACACAAACCACACTACAAACCGCTTACAAACTAAACCACAAACCGCTTACAAACTAAACTACAAACCGCTTACAAACTAAACCACAAACCGCTTACAAACTAAACCACAAACTGCTTACAAACTAAACTACAGGCACACACACAAACCACACTACAAACCGCTTACAAACTAAACCACAAACCGCTTACAAACTAAACTACAAACCGCTTACAAACTAAACCACAAACCGCTTACAAACTAAACCACAAACCGCTTACAAACAAAACTACAAACCGCTTACAAACTAAACCACAAACCGCTTACAAACTAAACTACAAACCGCTTACAAACTAAACCACAAACCGCTTACAAACTAAACTACAAACCGCTTACAAACTAAACCACAAACCGCTTACAAACTAAACCACAAACCGCTTACAAACTAAACTACAAACCGCTTACAAACTAAACCACAAACCGCTTACAAACTAAACCACAAACCGCTTACAAACTAAACTACAAACCGCTTACAAACTAAACCACAAACCGCTTACAAACTAAACTACAAACCGCTTACAAACTAAACCACAAACCGCTTACAAACTAAACCACAAACCGCTTACAAACTAATCTACAAACCGCTTACAAACTAAACCACAAACCGCTTACAAACTAATCTACAAACCGCTTACAAACTAAACTACAAACCGCTTACAAACTAAACCACAAACCGCTTACAAACTAAACCACAAACCGCTTACAAACTAAACCACAAACCGCTTACAAACTAAACCACACGCTTAACTACACGCATATGATCAGGCCAGTTTTAAACATATGAGCAGTTATAAAACAGTTACCCATCCATACATCATCTAACCAGTTCATTCCTAGTCAGGGTTACGGGAGTTGCTGGAGCCAATCCCAGCATTCATTGGGCGAGAGGCAGGAATAACCCCTGTACCAGTCGCCAGTCCATCGCAGGGTACACACACCGTTCACTCACACACTCATACCCACGGGCAATTTAGACTCTCCAATCAGCCCAGCCATCGGGGAGAACATGCAGACCCCACAGAAAGGCCCAAGCTGGGATTCGAACCCGGGATCTTCCCACCGCACCGCCGCGCAGCCCTGACATGGTTATCCCGAGGACGAAACGATCTACGACCGAGGAGGACACCTGGCTCCCACCTCCTCGCTGCACTGGAGCTGCTCCTTCTCGCAGATCTCCCGCAGACGCTCGCCCTGGATCCGGTCGTCCAGCGGCTTGAAGCGGAACTTGGAGCAGCGGGACGTGAGGGGCTCGATGATCCTGGAGGGAGGGAGAGGCGGTGTTAGCGCACGTCTGGCGGGCTGGGGCAGAGGGGCGGGGCGGGGTGGGATCAGGTGCCAAAGCGGGACAGGGCGTGGCATGGGGGTGGGGCAGCAGGGCATGGCGAGGAGATGCTGCGCGGTCCTCCACCCACCGGCTGACGTAGTTGCAGATGAGGCAGAAGCGCGTGGTTCGCGACTCCTTCTCCATGGTGCGCCGGAGAGCAGCCTGCGCCGCGCCCGTCATGGAGTCCGCCTCGTCCAGGATGATGATCTTAAACGGGGGGCAGGGCTTCCCACTGACCAAGAGAAACACACGTTACACAAGGGACCCCAAAACTGCAGGACAACAGGTATCATGTGCAAATTTAAAAACTTAATCATGAACGTACATTTCAATTCACTGCAACTTTATCTGATGAAAGTAATGACAGTGCCTGAGTGTAAATGTACAGGTGTGCATGGGGCACAGGTGTAAATGTACAGGTGTGCATGGGACACAGGTGTAAATGTACAGGTGTGTGGGACACAGGTATAAATGTACAGGTGTGTGTGGGGACAGGTGTACAGGAAACCCCACTCGCAGGTGAGCGGAGCCCAGGTGAGCACTCACTCTGTGCGTCTCCCCGCCACCGTCAGCTGGGCGAATCTCTTCACCTTCTCCCTGACCACCTGGATCCCTCGCTCGTCTGAGGCGTTCAGCTCCAGGACTCTCTGCCGGTACAGCTCTGGGCTGCGGACACAGAGAGGACAGCGGGTTCATATATATGTGTGTGTGTGGGGGTGGGGGTGGGGGGGTGTGGGAGCTGGGGCTGGGGACGATTCGACTCTTTTTGTACAAACAGGAGGAATGTGGAGCACACTGGGGCCTTGAGTCAGGGACGACTACTGCAACTGATACTACTACTGTTGCTACTGCTGCTGCTACTACTACTGCTGCTACTGCTACTGCTACTGATACTACTACTGCTACTGCAACTACTACTGCTGCAGCTACTACTACTGCTAGTGCTACTGCTACTGCTACTACTACTACTACTACTACTACTACTACTACTGCTACTGATACTACTACTGCTACTACTACTGCTGCTGCTGCTGCTACTGCTACTACTACTGCAACTACTACTGCTGCAGCTACTACTACTGGTAGTGCTACTACTACTGCTGCTGCTGCTGCTGCTGCTGTTAGTCCTCCTCCTGCTCTCACCCGTAAAGCTCGCGAGCGGCAGCCAGGATGGTGGAGGTCTTGCCTGTCCCTGGAGGTCCATAGAACAGCAGGTTGGGCAGCTGAAATCGATACCAGAACAGAAACACGTCCTCAGCGTTCGGACTCCTCTTTCAACAACCACACTACTCCTCTAACTGCTATCACAGTGTTCATTCTACTGCAGGCCAGAATACAACAGGAAGGGAACAGTGTTAGCATGCGGGCAGGACAAATGACCACCATCTGCTAATCTTCAACACATTTCAGCAGGAGCCATGGACCTGTGTGCGTTAACTAAAAAAATGATTTAAGGGCACGGCTACGAATTGGGATACATTAGCACGCACCAAAATTTTTCAAATTTGGAGCACATGTGAAAAAATAGAGCCCCAAGTCCCCCAGGCCGAATGAAGTTCTGTGTGACCACTTGTTTGCAATTGGTGCTCTACAAAAACAAAGACTGACTGGGTGAATGATTAACTGCAATGGAGTGTCAACATTAGGACAGGCCTTTGTGTTACAAAGACGGTTCTCCACCTTGTTTTAAACTGTGCAAAATTTGGATTGAAGGTAAGCGCATCATATACATTAACACAAACAACTCAACTTTAAAACCGTTGCAGCCTCGCGTCAAAAATCACATTACAAACTTGTCTAAATGCATTCACTATACACATTTTTTCTCTTTTCTTTTTTTAAAGACGAGTGCAGTTTGACGCATATGTTCAGCGTCAGTAAAAGGGAAAATGTGCGGAGATGCGGGAGTTTCTTGCGAGGCGTCTCTGCTGGATGACTGCTCTGGGCGTGCTCAGAACAGAGGGCACGTAAATGCCATCGTAGCGCCCGCGGCTCGGGTTACGAGGTTCGGTTACACCAGCCGTACGGAGCGGGACTCAGCTGAAGCCGAACAGGTCCCGGGATATTTATAGTGCCACAGAAACCTAAGCAGGATCCAAAAGCGTCTACATTTAAATATTCTCCGAGACCGCAGGTAACAAAACAGTGCAGGCTAAAGCTGTACCGTTCACCAAACTGCAACACTTCACATCGGGGTGCGACATTTTTAAATGACAGACGCTTGCTGGCGTGTTTAATGACAGCATGGGTGTTTCTTCAAAAACTGATCTGAACAGTGTACAGTTGCTTATAGGTCTGTGCTGTTTCACGAATACTTAATATGAAAAAATGTAAAGGGAAAACATTTTCACACCTGCAGTACATTTCTCAGATTTCACCCGACTCGTTCAAAAAGTCTTCAAAAGATGATGAAAATTATGCCGCGCATTGGAATGTTCCCTTTAGAAATGAGACGCTTCCTGTCAACCTTTCGAAGCGCAGCCGCGGTACTTCCTGAACATTCCATACGCAGCACTGTACTTCCAGTAAAAACACTCACATCGGCGCCCTCTAGAGACTTCTTAAGGACTGCAACCACCTCTTCTTGGAAAGCAACTTCGTCTACGCATTTTGGTCGGCTGAGAAGAAATTGGAAATATATTAAACACACACATGCATAAACACACACACACACACACACACACACACATACAAACATACATACATACATACATACATACACTGTAAACCAATACAACAGGTTTATAGCAGATGTAGGATTATGTGACTTAATTTGCTGGTAAGATGATATATATTTTTAAAAAATTTGACCAAGTAATTAATGCAAACATACACATTATTGCCCAAATCACAAACATTTTACACAAACATAAGCATTCATTATGTTTTCATGAATTATTTTATCAAACTCTTAAAATATATATCCCCTTACCAGCAAATTAACCAAACAACCTCAGCGTGCTGATGTTACCAAACAATATCAGCATGTTTTTCTTCAGACATCAAGAACGGATATAAAGGATTCAGAGTTCTAAAAGGCCAATATAGAAAACAGCCCTGGTGTCAGATTCACGTCACAAGTCATATCACTACATCCATTCATAGGTGTGTTACAGAAACTCAATAAACTGACAAACATTATTTCTGAAAAACATGATGATTGCCAAAAAAAAAAAAAAAAAGAATCACATCACGGGAGAATTTTGTCCTGAATATTGGTGAAAATGTTTTTTTAATCTTTATGTTCAGTTATCAGCAAATGGAGTGTGTTTAAGTGCAATCTGGCCCGTGCCACTTGCAGATCTCTTTAAATGTAAAGCCAATTCCCCCACTGAACAATTACAGTTATCTACACAGGAAGTGTCATTAACTGCAGTCTCCATGGAAACAGGGACACAGCCCTGTTCAGACCCCATTCCACAGAGACAGGACAGAGCATGGAGAGAGTACCCTGGTGCAAATTACTGCATGATGAGTAATCCCCACTCACAGTATACTGAAATAAGATCTGCAGTTTACGATGTACTTTATGGGAAATATTCTATGGCCAAAAAGCCATATTTTATACCGGAATATCTGGATTCCATCAACATTTAGGAAAGAGTTTATTAGAATGTTCTCTACTATGTGTAGATTAGGGTTCTTTCTGTGTTTTTGGTTGGTTGTGCTTGTTTAGTTCTGTAATTATTCTAATCTAAATATTTTTTTTAAAAGTTAAACCTTTTTGCTTCACCGGTGGAGATGAAATAACGTCAACAAGCGTCCACTAAAGAATCAGGAAGTGACATCACTACCGAACCCAAGCTCGAACTCAAGATCGAACCGCTGCCTTCAGTCGCGTCCCGCTGCTGCTATCTCTGTCCTGTCTGGTTCTCCCGCTCGCGGGGGACGTCCTGACCAATAGGAGCCCAAAGGGGGCGTGGTCCCTCTCCTCTCGGACCGGATGTATTTTTCTGCCCAATTGTTTTTTGGTTGCACTTACAACACCAGTCAGCTTATTGCTACTTATCATCTGATTGTGTTGTGTGTGTGTGCAGTAGTGTAGGTTTCGTTTGAACATTGGGGGGGACACATTAAGCGAGGGGTCTGGGGGTCCCTTTTCTGCATCAATTTATAGTGGAAATGTCTTTATCTATGTAAAGGAAAACACAAAATTCAGGAGGACAAATGCACGTTCTAAATATTGAGGGGGACGTATCCCCTGCGCCCCCCCCAAAATCTATGCCTATGTGCGTGTGGGTATGTTTTCCTTATTTGGACAGTAAACTGTTATTCAGTTTTAAAGAAACTCCTTGCGTGTCTCCAAATGACAAATCTACCTCTGGCGTCTGAAAATCCTGGCTTTTGTAGCCATGGATACTAAACTGCGCTGAGGTTGATGTAAAAGCAACATTTTCACAAATACATCCACATCTGCATATCTATGGGCCAAGTATAGTGTACAAAATCATGTCATCTATATTTTACGTATTTTGGGCAATGAACGTTTCTGCAAAATCTAATTAAATAATTGGCACTGTTTAGTGGTGAATATATACCTATAGGGAAATATTGGACCCATCCGTTGTATAACTGATGCATATCTATATTCAGCAGATACACAAGTATTTACTTACTATTTCTCCACCCACGGCACCGGCTTCGGCTTCTTCTCCCCGCTTGTCCCGGCAGATTTATCTTTCTGCGGCTTAATGCTCTGAGTGGCCGCGCCTTTCAGAAATGCCTGCATGATCCTCTTCTGCTGTCAAAACACGCAACAGTTAACTTTTTACTAAGTTTGTGTTAGAAGAGTTTGACAGTTAGCTCGGTATGACTCCGTGATCGGCTAGTTAAGTGCTCACTACTAGTTACATCCTTTGGACACAATCGCTACACTTTGTTACTGAATGGGTCGTTGCGAAGTGCTATGGAATGACTAGTTTAGCTAGCTTTACGATAAAATCCTCAAAATGCAATTTGTTAAGCTTCTACATCACTACCAATTCACGCGAGCCAGTCGTGAGCTTTCGCAACAGTACCGAGAATAAGTTCATAAACAGCTTGCTCACTCAATCAAAATATAGCGAACTTAGGTAGTTTCGGAGATAGAGAAATTTAGTTACAATGAGCTCACTAGCTGCCATGATAGCTATGTGTGCAAAACCAGAAATTAAAGTGCATCGCCGATGTGTTTATTTTATGCTGTTCTTACCCAATAGTTTGAATGAAAGTCTTCAAATAGAATAGAACGATACGATAGATCCGTACAGTAGGATATGTTTACATGCAGGTTATCATAAAATAGATTCCCGCCAGGCGCACTTGACAGGATGTGTATTTCCGCTTACGACCAGCACTTCCGAAGCGGCTCTGGAGAATCACGTGATTATAATGTTTCTCCTCCTTTTGCGAAGCGATGCTAAAAAGATGCACATTGCTGCCACCGGCGGATAAACGGGCAGGCAAGGACAGGGCAAGTGTACAAATCTAATCTAATGCGATATAAAACGAGAATAACCTTAGCATGTTTGAGGAGGATTTAATATAATACAGTAGGCCGACGAACTAAGACAGACTGCGGAGAATCGAAATATTGGTACTCTGAATTTGTTGTCAAAAAAGCAAACAAAATGATAACAAAAACTGTACGTGTCACAGTCTATACGCTGTTGTTAATCGAACCATCCTGGGTGGTGTTCGGGCTGTTTAAAAACGAAGGAGTACGTCAGGTTTTATGAGTATAGCTACAAAAGGTAGCTTTGGTAAGGGTTTTCAGGTGCTTCAATCTGCTCTCCTAATTGAGCAGGGACAACATCCGGTCTTTGACCCTTTGCTAAAGGCAGTTTCACATGTAAAAGATCCACTGGCGTTAATATGAACAGTGTACAGCCCTGAACTGAGTTCAAAGTGTCCCAATCTCGTCAGAGCAGAGTTTAGTTAAATGTTTCCCATCCAACCCACGGAGGACAACACAACCCAAAACCAAAGGGTCACATTTATCCGTTGACAAGCATCCATTTGAAGAACTGCAACTAACACCAAATAACAGCGATTAAGCTGCAGGTCAGTTTTCAAAGCCTGCAAAATCTAACAATAGATAGGGCAGCTGTTTCAGTTAAATACGTATATTGACAATTTGCACCATCTACTGCTTATAACCTGGTATTTCTTTTTCTTTTTTGCAGTCAGTCAATATGAAGTATTATATAAATCGTGTGAAATATGTAATATGCGTTTCAGAAATTGCATTTACGCATTCTGGAAGAGAGCCTATGGACCTCGTGCAATCCAACTTTTATTAGGCTACATGCTAAATGTATGTCTTTCTTTCAAAATCTGAAATGATGTATTCTTTACCGTTTCTTATTATAGGCTACTGTAGGATTTTGTTAGATATAAATCATGAGTAGAAACCATACTTAATTGCCATCATATTGAAAACAACCCTGGTGGTGACACTACGGAAATGCATTTATTAACATTTTAAAGCAGTCGTGTTCTTCAGATGAGTCAAAAGGAACATCTTGACACTGAGTCTGAAAGACAATGCGTCTGCGAATTATCGCTGTTTGCGCGAACACCACCTGGGTTCCTGGCAAGCACGTGTTCCCCTTTATCTCTCGCGGACGTGACATGGTTTCCTGTTTTAATAAGGCGTCCCGGCCGCGCGCAGCTGCCGTTCTCTGACCAGTCGCCAAGCCTGCCGCCGCGGTCCCGTGGGAGACGGCGAGTAATGACGTTCTGATCATGTCCCTGCGCTTTTGATTTAATATAAATCCTGCCTACGGCAAATGAGTAGGGTATGGGCACAGGTTAAAGGCGTTCTGAATGAAATCAAGCAACAAAGGGAGAGCCATCAAATGTTCACTGCATTGGCTACATTTACTGAAACAGATTTTTTTTTCTTTTGTCTTTTTTGTGCTGTAAATTTGGATAACGTGAGGCATCACAAACTGTCTGGACATACATGCAGCAATAGAATGTTTAACATGATACATCCGTATCATCTAGGATTTTCAGGTGGCTTATTTCTTCGTCAGCGTGTTTAATGTCATCCTGTTACTGAAAGTGGCTTGAAAAAAAAGTCCGTTTTAAATATTTATTTATTTATTTTACATTTACTGGAATCGTAGACGTTTCCGCTTTGAGCAAGGAGCGCCTGACTGTGGCTACCGGGCTGATGCTCTACCACAGGGAAGCCCCCGTGACTTATTCACGCGACGGTAAGGTTAGGGCGGATGACATCATCAAAAACCACGGAGCTGCTATTGTGCTGGCCTTCGGAGACCAGCTTCCGTTCCGTTTCCTCCTCCTCCACCGCTCCAGGTTTTCTGTCAAGAAGCCATTATAGGGCTCTACCTCTCCCCAGGGGCAGGTGGATGTGCTCTGATTGGCCTCCTGGTGCCTGACTCAGCCGTTGATGGCGATAGCAAGCTCAGCACCACCTCGCGAGCGCAGAGAAACTCTTCTGCGCTTCCCAGTGTGTGGGTGTGCCGCACCGTAACGGCGGTCCAAAGTAACGCACGCGCGCACACAGGCGCGCTTTGACACAGATAGCGGTTTTAACACGGGAGGGAAGCCGGTTCGGAGCGGTTTCTCTAAAGCGCCGGCGATCGCCCTGGTCTCTCGTGCTTGGAGACGCAGTTGACAGGGAGTGGCGCTTGCTTTGTACACGCAGGAGGGAGGTGCCCCCAGGGGTGGCCACGCTGAGAGGACTGGCAGCAGGAGCAGCTTGGAGGAGGAGGAGAGGGAGGAGAAGCGGAGCGGAGCGAGGAGGAGGAGGAGAGGGAGGAGAAGTGGAGCGGAGAGAGGGAGAGGAGGAGGAGAAGCAAAGCGGAGAGAGGGAGAGGAGGAGGAGAAGAAGTGCAGCGGAGAGAGGGAGAGGAGGAGGAGAAGAAGCGGACGCGGAGGCTGGTGTGAGATGCTCTGTTGGCTGCGGGAGGAAGACATGTCTCTTCAGGAGCTTCAGCAGCGAGCCGACTGTGTCATCACCCATGTCGGTGAGTGCCCCTGCTGCTGCCATGGCGATAGACCTGCGTTGGGGATGGGGGGGCGTGGAGTGTCCCTGTCGCTGCCATGGCGATGGTAGACCGTGGGGGGCGGCGCCGTTCCCGGAATCGGATCCTTCCCACACCTGGGAGGGTGGAAGGGAACCCCCGGCAGGGATTAGGGATGTCCTCAGTCTGAGCTCAGCTTCTGTAGGGACCTCAGATCTGTCTGCCTGTCTGTCTGTCTGTCCACCTGCCTGTCTGCCTGTCTGTCTGTCTGCCTGTCTGTCCACCTGCCTTCCTGCCTGTCTGTCTGTCCACCTGCCTGTCTGTCTGTCCACCTGCCTTCCTGCCTGTCTGTCTGTCTGCCTGTCTGTCCACCTACCTTTCACCTGTCTGTCTACCTGCCTTCCTGCCTGTCTTTACACCTACCTTCCTGTCTGTCGGTCTGTCTGTCAGCCCGTCAGCTCCAACTGTCTGTCTGACTGTCTCTCTGTCCCTCTGTCTGTCCGTATGTCTGTCTCTCTGTCTGTACATCTGTCCGTTTGTCTGTATCGATCTGTCCGTTCCAGAATTACCTGTGAGCTTGTGGATGTGGCCGAGGATCAGAATTCTGAGCGTGACAGACTTCCCTGTCAATCACAGCTGACTGGCACATTTTTATTTTCCTTCTTAGAGACAGGGTTGTGCTTTTTGTATCTCTAGGATCTCACATAGACTCTACAGTGATATTCCAACAACCAGATTAGTGGAACTGATACCAGCACAGATTTCCAGTTGCCCAAGAGACAGCGGAGGCTTGATTTCTCTGCGGGTGGCGGTACTTTAGGGGAAAATATTTTCCTGCTGGTCTATTTACTGCATGAGTTTGGCACAATAAAGTGTATACTTATATTGTAATTTTACATTTAACTCATTTATGTAAGTGACATGGCAATTTTGATAAGGAGTGTTATTGAACTGTATAAGTGACGATGATGTAGTACCTACTTTGTAAGTCCTTAAAACAGAATTCAGTCCGAATTCATAATGACTGTCACTGCTGAGTTCTCCATGCATGGTCTAAATTCTGTTGCTTTATGTGCTTTAATAGATGTTAAATTGCTTTGAGTTCAATTGGCAGCTGTAACATTGGTCTCTACTCCGCGATCTGATCATGTGATCATGTTTTATTAGCCGTCGAGGTGATGCGGGTGGAATATGCGCACGCGCGGGTTTTGGTCGTTCGTCCTTCCATTTCCCGTCTCCGGGTTTTGCCGCTGTGCCAGAGCGAGGGAAGTAGGTTATTGTGCCACGCTGGAAGGAGACTGCCGGGCGGAGAGCGCGCGCGCGCTATACATCATTAGCTCCAACGCTGCAGCAACCCCAGTGGGGGGATGTGCCCCGGCAGTTTCCATGGAAACCGGAGTAGCCAATGCCCGTGCAGTATGCGCGCCTGAGATCCCATTAATTCTCCAGAGCGGCAACGACGGTATTTCTGTTCGGATGCTCCTTGAGCTTTGCCCTGCGCGTGAAGAGCTCGCGGTTATTCCTCCGCGAGGGCCGATCACCGCTGGCCCCGCCCCCTTTTCAGGCTAATTATATGTTCTGTGATTGGAGCTCCCTGCTTTCCTGTTCTAGAGTATTACCAGCATCATTTGGTTACCAGCGTCATTTGGTATAGTGTCACTATTAAGAGCAATAATCGTAGTTTGTTTTAAATTTGAGCCAAACAACCTCGTAGTGTACCCGCTTGTTAATGATGAATAGCCTTACAGAACAAGGCCGGTACTCCATCTCAAGTGCCTGTGGTATTGTGTACATATTGTAGGAAAAAATGGAGTTGTATGTATTGGTACATGCATTCTTTTGTCCAGACAGTTCAGTTTGGTTGTGTTTAATTGCTGTCGATTGCTTCGGACGTTTTGAAACCAAAAGGTACCAATGCTCAGATGTCCCAAAGGGAAGCTGATGTCAGTTCTCTGACTCATGAGTTCAGCTGTACAGAACTGGTATTGCGATACAGCCTTGTAACCTTACGGTGTGACTCATAGTTCCGGGAAGCGGACACCAATCTTACAGTATATAGGTATTCTCTGTGCTGTGATTGGTTGTAAATGACATCATGCACGCTCTCAAAAAATGCCAGTGCTGTATAATTGCATTGCTTCTGGAAGTATATAGATCTCATGAATATTAATGATGAAGAATGCCGGTAAACTGCTTAAAATGTGTACCTAGCCCAATATATTGGTAAAAATCATGGTTTATATTTCAAAAAGGGAGAAACAGTTTTGAGTTTTGAAATATGCTGTTACCAATACCAAATCTCCTGAAAATGATATTGAATTCATTCAGATATACATTTTACTTCATATAGACGTAAATACAGATTTATTCATACATACAGCTTCTGATTTTTCGCAAACCGATTTTTTAAAGTAAATCTTCCGTGACAGCTGTTTGCTAACCGGCTGGGCTTCCTTCCTTCCGCCCAGTTAATCTAATTTAGGCCAATTGTCAGAACTGTGCGCAGTTCCTGATATGAGTTCAAATTACGGCCATCCCGGTGAATGATGTTTTACGCTACCGCGAGTGAAAAGCACAGTCCCGCGCGCGCAGCGACCGTGACCGTTAAAAAGGAACGTGAAGGTCAGTGTTAAATCCAGTCAGACTGCAGCGCACAAACCGGGAGCCCGTGTGCTCGCTCGTTGCTGTAGCAACCCAAAGAATCCGATCTGTGCGGGCCCCCCATGTGATATCATTGTATGAAAAATGTTTTAATCTACACCTCTGTGTCCCTGCAGCTCACATGAATATTTCAGCTCTGAAGGCTACAATAAAATCAATAGCATATTACTTAGAGACTTGCGGGTTTAAATAAATTTAAAAAAACGCACCGTGTCTTTATGACTGCAGGACTCTGACGGCCAGTTTATACCCTAGTTGTCTTTTATGGGGTTAAAGAAAGTAAAGAAATAACTGATTCACTTATTTGGCTGTAATTGTGCTAAGAGGATTACCAGAGCTGGCTGTAATGATGTGACAAATGTGAGAACAGGAACCAAAAATGCAAAACATTCACAAGATCCAGAGTAGCTTATCTGACCCGAACTCTGTTCAGCTCTCTGATTGGCCACATGCAGATGTGTGTATATGTACAAATCACAACATCAAGCCATTTACAGACACCCTTGACCAGAGAAACTTAGACAGCTTACAGTTTTCACTTACAATCCATCTATACAGCTGGTTAGTTGCTGAACCGATTCAGGTTGCCTTGCATAAGAGTAAAACAGCAGTGCCCCAACTGGGAATCAAACCGGCAACCTCTCATCTATAAGCCCAGTTCCCTATGTACTACACCCCCATTAGTGGCTACAAAAATACAACAGGCAAGGCATCTTGAAGGCAGGATGACAAAAAAGACCATCACCCTCGGGGTAGTTGGTTCAGCATGGTGGATCCAGAAGCACGTGAGGAATCGTTACCTTCAGGGGAGGTGAAACGGGAGCGCATTGAATGGACTGAGAGCACCAGGCTGAATAGACTGAGAGCACTTTGCAACATGATACTGCGGGTCCACAGGGCAGAACAGCAGCTCAGTGCTGACAGGCTGCTGCGCACGTTTATTATTAAAGACAGCTGCTGCTGCTGCTGCTGCTATTGAGCCGTTCAGCGGGTGGTTTGTTTTGAAGTTTACATGCATCAGAAACGCGTGTGTGATCCGGTTTTAAGATAGCGTGACGAGGAGTATTTGACCTTCTGGTTAATTTGACAGTTGGGTGATGCCTGTATTTCAGGGATGTCAGACACGGAGCCCTGCGGTATCCTAATAAGGATTTGCAAGATTTTTTTTTTTTTTAAACATTTGAAGAATGAACGTATTAAAATGAGTATTTGACCCCAGTCTGTTTGATGCTCTTATGAAATGTGCGACAGACCGTGGAGACACGCGGTGTAATCCTGGA